>NC_134313.1:9348642-9644734 GCF_964195595.1 Calonectris borealis
AACCCAACATTGCAATGCCACATTAAAAGCTCAAATATTTTTGACTTCGAGATATTGAAAAAAAGAAGTAAAAATAGTATATGCAAGTATTAGTATATTAAATTTCTTAAGTAATATGACCTTAAAATATACTGTCTCCTAGCAATTTAAAAGGATTTAAATCCTGTTTAAAAGCTCTGAAGCTTTTCCCTCAGTTCTGAGGCAAGAGAAGGGAGGTGTATTTAATGGGCATAATATTATAAATTAAAATAAAAGCATGAGATGGTAATTGAGGATTAAGTATATTTTAAAGCTTTAAAATAATCTTGATGGAATGCAGTATTTTGCTTAAAATATAAATTATGGCATTTTTAGCAAGATGTGCAATGTGTGTGTGGTTTTCCTTTTTAGATATCTAAAGTATGTGGCAGCATATCCCATACTTCAGAAAACAACCTGTTCATAAACATGTTTGTCAATCCATGTCTTCCTTAGCCAGAGTGGAGAGGGGAACGAATAAATGAGCTCTCCTGTGTTATGGACTTACAAATTGACTCCAACCTCATGACAGAATTTCAAAAAATGTCACTTGACCCAAAAATAAAACCTACTTTAGAATGGATCAGCGCCTTCAAACTAAGATAGCCTCTCTTAAATTGCATGTATCAAAAGTATTTTTGTGTGTGTTTTTAGGGCACTAAGATAAGACTGCACCTCTGTTAAAGTGAGAGATGTGGACAGATGGTGTGTTTGTCTTTATCCTTCTATCGGATTAGTGTACCTTGGATTTTTTTCCAAGATAGTGTTTTAATACAAATCAGTTGAAGAGCCTCTTACTATAATGTTGACGTTGATTGAGATGTGCTGCCATCTGTTTTCAGTGCTCTGCATTTTGAAAACATCCATCCCTACATCACGTAGACAAATCTCTTGATCTTTAATAGGATCAATAGGGATGTGAAGTTGTTGGTTTGATGTCACCGAAGAAACTGGTTTGAACTGATTGTTTTTTAGGAGAACCTTTTGGGTATTTGTCGTTAAGAATTCGCACTAATGGAAAATAGCGCAACCTCTTGAATTAGGGCAGTCTTACTGTGAAGATAACGAGGAATTAAACCAATTGTTAAACTGACTGTGATTTATGCCAGTAATTAGGACTACGGTGACCTGTCGTCTCTGAACTATTTTTAGTTGACACTGAGTTTGAACTAGACTCAGACTTCTAGTTGCGGAAGAATTAGCTGTGGAGGTCAGTGGGATGTCCAGGTTCAAGGGTCTGGCTTTATCTACATGAACAGATATTCTTTTCTTTCATGCACAAAGAATGAAGATCCCAAATCTCAAAAGATGGTCCCTCCTAAGAAAACACCTTCTAGGTTTTCACTGCTGTTACTGGAAGGATCTATCAATAAAAATCTGATGATACGAAATGTCTATTAATCTTTAACTGAGGAGGAAATAATTTCTATATTCCACACTCAGCAGGAGGTGTGTTAGACAACATCGCTTACTCTCATTACTGGTGTTAAGGTTGCCAAACTATCGATTTTTATGCTTTTTATTGAAAATTATCTAAGTACAGAAGGAAGGTAGAATGTGGAAAATATTAACTGCTGTTATTATTAATTGCTATTATTATTAATTGCTATCTATAGCTACTGCAAATCTCTTCTGGAGTATTGTATAATGAATATATCTACAATACCCTATTTTCTGCCAAAGTGAACCTTACAGTAACATTAGTATGACTGATGTAGAAATAGTTTAGACTTGGAAAATATTAGATTTCAAACATTTAAAGTCCTCGGTTTTGTTGTTGTGGAGAATCATTCTGACTTACACTAATTTTTCAAAGTCTTTTGTGTTCTCACTGGAAACTTTAGTCCTGGCTTTTAGGAAAGAACTTGCTCTGATTTTATTTAGAGTAAGTTTGGGGTATTCTAGCATTTGAGACAATAAAACCTGAAATGAAGCTAAACTTGCCAAAACCCGATGGAAACAGCAACAGAAAAGACTCTGCTAATTCCCAGGTTTGAAACTTGGCACTTAGTACACTGTGTGACAGAGACTTAGTTCATCTTTGATGTTTGAGCTCTATTAAGTACTTCTCCTGGTCAAACGTGACTCAAATCCTATTTAAGAATGACGTCCTCATGAATTAGTCTGTTTTGGTTTTTCTCGCTGGGCATTATGGGAGTCATAAGCCTATGCAGGGTTACGCTTGTCTATATAACCCAGTTTCCTACTTGGACAAAGTAGAAACCGGCTCCTCTGTCTGACTTGCTGGATTTATCACCCTGTTTTGCCTAAAGATGGTGCTGGATGTGGAAGATACAGCTTACCTGCTAAATAATGCAGTGAGTATGCAGAGGGATGAATCTCTAAGGAGACATAAAAGCTGAAAGTTGGTGTTTCAACGGAGTATAGTTCAGATAGCAGCGATGCTCAGCTCGCCCAGCGTACAAGTGGAGGGGGGATCTTGATTCGTTGCTGTAACGTAACTTAAAGCTGATGTAAATTTGTAATTGCAAGGAAAATAGGTGAAGTGTGGAGTGGTGTTGCCTAGCATCCTTATTTTCAACAAAATGCATGGTGTAGTCCGTGTATTCCAATTAAAGAGCTGAGATTTAGATCAAATTACTACCTCAGATTTCTGAAGAACTTTTGGGTTTTGCTTTGTAAAGGTTTTCGCAGAGGCTGTATGCTCCTGATTTCTACAGCATAATTTTTAATAGATTTGAACTTAACTTGGACTTTGCCTCTGGGCATTACTGCACGGAGCAAGCCAAGCAAGCCCGGCAGCAGCAGACAGTACACTGCACTGCACGGCTCGGGTGTCTGTGTCCTGTGCAGTAAACAAAGTATTCTGGTGAAATGCTAAGGCGGGCTACTAACTATATACTGCCCTGACTGTTATGTGAGTGTAACGGTACTGTAAGTGTCATAAATAGCTGGTTTGTGATTCCCTTTATACATGTTGGCAAAATAACAAGTTGGCAAAATAAGTTGTTTATCCCCCTCTGAAGTTCAAGTGCAAAAGAAAGAAAAAACTCTTCCGTATGTTGTGGATGTTAGTACGACCCGAGTCCCATCTAACTTACATAGACATCCAATAAATAGAAGATGGTGCTTGGGGGGGGTCTTTGATTTGATAATAAAGGTGTCCTTAGCTTTAAGATCGTTAAATAGTACAAACTCCTCTTATGTCAAATAATAGCAGTATGCTTCTTACTGTTTTTTCTCTGATAATCACCACAACAATGCTATGGATATGCTGCTCTATAGCAAACTTTAGACAGTTGGGTTTGTGCTCAGGTCTATACATAGCAAGCCATAAAGCTAACACGCAGGGCTGTTGTATTTATTGGGGAAGGCTACTATAATCACAAGGCCCCACAGTGTGATAAGTTTCTATGGCGAATACAGGCTACTTAATACTGCTTTCTTTGGGGAATAGAAGTTATTTGCTGAGTTAAAATCCTTTTCCTAGAAAACAGAAGTATTTTACCTTGGCAGCTTGCACTTTTGCAAATGTTGACAGTCATAGTTGTAAACTGTTGTTATTTTAGGTGTCATCGCATCGAACTGCTTTCTTTTTTTTTTTTCCTTATGCTTTTAATGAGGTTAAAAACTATTTAACTATTCCCTCAGCATCTGGTTAGAGCTAGCAGCTTAAGTGCTTCTGTAGTTGTCTGACTGGAGTGGATGACAGCCGAATGTCAAACGTTAGCAGAGAGCCCCCGCCGTGGGGGAGAAGGGGGTGTGCTAGCACAGAATTGACCCTGGGAGGGGGCAGGACCTGTGCCCATGGTCAGACAGAGGTCTGCTGCCGCGGAGCACTTGGACCAGCCCCTAACAGACCCCTCCTGTTCTTTGCCAGGAGCAAGATGTGGAGACTGTGCATGGCTCGGTCCGTGTCACCATGTGTGGGACTCCCAAAGGGAACCGGCCGGCTATCCTCACCTACCATGACATCGGGCTGAATCGTAAGTACTTTGTATTTAATAGCACAGGCATGGCCTAGTTCCTTAACACTACTGCTGTAATCCAAGGTGTGGAAGCAGCGATGGTTAGGAAACCTCTCCCAGGTCCTTGCTTGTTTATGTGCATTGCAACCTGTTAGATGGTACCCAATTCCTCTCTTACAGCAAGCTTAATTCTCACATTTTTTATCCTCGCCAAGTAAATAATTGGAATATTTCACTTAAAGGAGCAGATCATCTCTGGTAGCTCATAGTGACCATGTATAAATGCTGTAAAAACGTCTATAGGGGATGGCTGAGAGTATGTTGCCAGCAGGATTGAAAACAACATTGCTGGTGCTTTGTCTTAGGTTCCTGTCTGATAACCAGTCTTATGCTGCTGTGGGTTTACATGAATTACATGTCAAATCAGGATGACGAAATGAGTGCTGGCGTTGTGTCCTTAGCCAGTATTAAGAAAATAACTTTGATAAGTGCCTTTTATCTTATCTGTCATATCCAAGAATATAATGACCTAATACCCAGATCTGCTCTAATTTCTTCTTTTCACCAGTAATGTTTGCTTCACAAAATTTACTGTTTCTTAGTCAGTTATGAATATTCACATTTAAAAACACCTGCAGATCTTTAAAGTCTGGGTATTGCTGGTGGGCAGATATTACTCATAAGAAAAAAATCTGTTTTCTTGCCTGTTTTTTGTGGAACTGCCTTACTTTATTTTGGATTTTCAGTGGATCAGGGCAGAGCTTAATCTGGATCCCATCTTTGAATAAGACTTTTTTCTTTCTAGAGTTACAAAGTCTATCTTTATGGTGAATAAACTTTCTCTCCCTTTGAAAGGGGAGGAACCTTTTCCCAAACTTGCATATTCTCCTAAAGCTGATTTTAGCTAAAGATGTTTTCTATTCTGCAATGATTTTGCTTGTGTGTTGTGGTGTGAGGACATCCAGAAACACACACAGAATATTGAACCATTTTCCAGCCATCTCAAAGATAGATAGTGCTACAGAATTCATGCTTTCCACTCCAGGAAGAAAATATGCTAACCCTCTCCCCACATTAATATTGCTTAAAAATCAGCAATCAAATCACCTCAAGTTGAGAGCTTACAGCATTGAGTATCCCAGAAGGACGCTTTTGTCTTGAGCTGCCTGCAGCAGCCGATCATGTACTGTTTATCTTGTAATGTTTGGGCAAAAACACAAGTCACGATCTCAGCCTTGGATACTTTTTTCCTCCATCTGTTTTGACACAATCCAAAATAAAATGACTGGACAAGTAAATGGATAATTTCATCTAAGCCAAAACCTGGGATGAATACTCCTGACTGCATTTTATTAGTATTTTAACTTTGCATAAAGAATGATTTTTATATTTTGGTGTACCAAGCAAATACTTCTGGCAGGTACCAAAGTAACATGGATAAACCTTAGCTGGCCATGAGGAAGGAGCTGTTCAGGGTTTTTGCTTCAAGGAATTAAAGCAAGTTGCCACAGGTTGCTTTGTAGCAGGGCTTTACTGGTCTTTCCTCCTTAGAAATAAGGGACTGCCACTTTTCACAGGCTATAACATAGCTCACCTGACTGAACCAACTTTTCATTAACCTGCAGAACAGGTTAATAAATGATTTTATTATAGCTGCAAACTTACTATTTCCCCTCAGCATAATTACTCTATATTTTCTTTTCCTTCTCAAGACAAAACTTGCTTCAATCCTCTCTTCAACTTTGAGGATATGCAAGAGATCACCCAGCACTTTGCAGTCTGCCATGTGGATGCACCTGGTCAGCAGGATGGAGCACCGTCTTTCCAAGCAGGGTGAGTTGTCAGGGAAACAGCCCATGCTTTCAGAGTTATCCTCTTTCTGCAAAAAAGTCTTGATCTGCAGTTTAATTAAAAAGCACTTGCAGCAAACACAGTAGTTGGCTTTTGAACTTAAATCCTGACACTCTCTCTCTAAGGTACTGGAGCTCTGGGAGCTCTGTTGTGTCGTGTCAGTTCACAGTAGACTTTGGGGCTGTAGTTTTGTGTTTTATCTCTGATAACTAGGCTGCTTGTAAAGCAGTTCCTTTACAGATGTCTACATCTGTCAATTTAAATATCGAGTTACCTTGTTTTGTAATGACATCCTGAATATAAACACAAAACTAAAATTGTTACTATAAACAAGACAGGCATTAGCCACTATATAATGTCCTTCCTAAATCCATGGTTTTTTACGAAATGGCAGCATGGTAGATGTTGATAAGTAGACTTGATAACCTACCTGGAAAATCCAAGTTGTTGGACAGTAACAAAGTGATGTAGCCCCACAGAATGTCATAGATAGCTGCATACCTCTGACGGCGTATCCTGTATGATGCTGTAACTCTTGGAAACCTTGTGTGCCATGAGCACTGTCTTTGCCAAAATGCTTGTCCCGTTTAGTTCAAATGAGACAGGTTTGCCTTAAGATGCCCCTCGGATAGGAATCAGCTTGGTTGAGGAAGGGAGCAGCCAACATGCCAAGGGGAGGGTATAAGGCAAGGAACAGTTGTTCTGTAAGAACTAGGTATTAAGGAGCTTATATGTACCCTTATTGCATGAGCCAGCCTATTTCCCTTCTTAATTTTTAAGCTGGTCTGATGCTGAGGAGGTCACGATGGGCCAGGTTCTCAGCTAGCGTTAACTGCAATGGCCCAGTTGTCTACCAGAGCAGCCTACAAAGCTATTTCAGTCACCCTCCTTTGTATTTGTTTGAATCACGAGCTTTTAAGTGTCTTAACCCTCATGTCCTGAACAAGCGTTAACACTTCTGAGTTGTCAGCTGCATAGGGCATCCGTCATGATCTATGCTAGTAAAGACCACTGCTTAATAACATCATGATGACAGCACAAGAAAGTGTATTACCTGTCCCAGCCCTCCAGCTGGGAGACCAGCTCAAGTTAAGTCACAGCTGTTGCAGTGACACTAGCTTTTGTCGTGACAAGGTTTAGTTTCCCAACAAGAAAATCTAAGAAAATAACTTAAAGTACTTTTGCACTGTTTGTTTTTTTGTTTGGTTTTATTTTGGAGACTAAACTAAAGAATCATTAGGTGTAGTCCTGATGGGAAGCAGAGATTTGGATGCATCCTAGGCAGATGTTCTCCAGCTACTTTGCGTGGATTTTTTCCATGTGCTGCTCAGTTGAGATTTTGCTCAGAATTTCCTTCCCTCAAAATTTTGTTTCTGCTCTGCAGAAGACCAGGAGCATTAACTGACAGCTGTTTTTATTGAACTTCCTCAGCAGCTTCGTAGCCCTTCCTATGCCTTCATTTTCTCCATCAATATTAATAAAAAGCGATCCTCGTTTATCCTGTGGTAATTTGTGTGTCCCTGAAAACATGCATGCAAATTATTTGCCAAAGATCTAGATCTCATTGCTGTAATCTGTGACTGTGCAACACAGGGAAACTTTTGTGGTGGACCAGAAGTACAAATGTGGTGAACGTGGCTGGAAACTCACCTCTCAAGTTCAAACTTTTTCATAAGTTTTGAAGTGTTAACTTTTCTTGGAAGAGATTCATTATGGTCTGTTTTGCTCTCACGCAGACCAGACGTCTATCATCCTGTAACTCACATAAAGTACCATACAGATTATGCTCATATTTCTGCTAAATTACTTACTTGTGCTTGCTCCTGGTTTAAATTCAGCTCATACTGTCAATGATCTCGTAATGAGCACATTTGGTATTAAATCTACAGTGACCGCTGTGTCTCTAAATATCCAGCCTACTCTACTGAAAGTGGTGTAGTAACTCCACAAACACATATTTCTTGTAGGTACGTGTATCCCTCCATGGATCAGCTGGCCGAAATGATTCCCGGAATCCTGAAACAGTTTGGGTGAGTGCAGAATTATTTACTTATTCCCCTCATTCTTCCCTCTACGTGGCACACCGAAAGAGCAGGGCAGAGCAGGTATTTGCCTGTGCTGCCCCTGAAGCTTCGGTCTGGCTATCCGGCATTTTGTTCGCTAGAATTTATGCTGGCGGCTGGTTTTAATGCCTCTGTTGTAGATGGATCACTTCTGCCTTTGTTTCTGAAAGAGCTTATTTTTTGGCCTTTTTTGAAATGTCTGTTTATTTTTAAACAGGAAGCAAGTTTGAGTGAAATCCCGTGTGCCTAATTTAGGGGCTTCCTCCAGTATTTTCTATGCGTCGCCCTCAGAGGGGCAGGGCACAGACAATCTGTTCTTCCCACTGTAACAACCCACACAACTGTGTGGTTAGCAGAAGAAAAAACATGGTCCCATCTGAAGACACTTACTGTTTTGTTTCTGTGGCTTGAGTGTCTTAGGGGGTCAGTCCGACCTCCTTAAGCCTCTCCTATTACCAAGTGCAGATGCCAGATGGCTGATGGTGAAGGACCTGGTGGCAGTGTTCCTATGTTGTCTACCTGGAACAGGTTTAGGTGTGTGTCCTCCCTTACAGCTTAGCTTTAGCAGCAGCTGTAGCTCAGAAAGCTACCTTCTCTGCAGAGTTGGTGCTCCTGGTACATGATGGAGATTGCAGGTAGGCACCTCCAAGGGCTTTTCAGACCAAGCAGAGAAAACCTGGCATTCGGGGTTAGGCAGCCTTGGAGAACAGACAGGCTGGACTGCTGGCGGGGGATTTAGTCTCAGGCTGGCCCCAATTTAGACATTGTTCAGCTGTTGTAACCAGCTCTTGCAATCCCTTTGACCAGTTTACCTCACTACCTTCTTAAGAGATGTGTTTTTTGAAATGCCTGATACAAGGCACAGTGTTGCCACTTCTGCTCTTGTACTGAAAAAAATGCTAACATAACGTCAGTACCTTGAAAATCAATTAAACTGGAGTGTACTTACCAAGCCTTGATTTAATATTGCTAATGAGAATGAAATCTATCCTCAGGTATTTTCCTAAAAGCATTGTATAACCTGTTTTTCTGAGTGGTTTTGTCTAGTCTTCCCTTCCATGTATTTTCTAAGACCGTGAAGGTGATGCTTTAAAACCAATTTCAGTTAATGCAAATATTTGGTTTGTCTCTGCCCTGTTTGGTTATGAAGTTTAAACTTAATCACCCCCGTGGCTGGATAGCCTGAGAGGTTTCCCTGCCAGCCCCCCGTTAGAGAGGAATCAGCGTCCCAGCTGGGTAGCTGTATCGTGGAGGGGAGGGGGGAGCTTTGTATTTCAGATTTCGGGACTGTATCTTGTAAGTTTTTCTGGCAGAGAGTAACCATTTCCTCCCGGGATCAGAACAATACTATGGTTGCTCAGTATATTTACTTAAGATAAGTGAGAATTGCTGCTGCCCTGCAACGCATGGGGACCAGTGTCCTGCAAATCTGCCGAAAACAAACCGGCTGCTACCTCGAGCTCCTTCCTGGGGCCGGTGGCGTTGCTGAGGGTCCACGGTTTACCCGAGCTGCAACCCACCCCTCTGTAGATGCACGCTGGCGTGTGAAGGAGGAAGGCTGCTGATGTGGGTCTATTTAGTTTCGGTGCCGTCTTACTCATTCGTCTCTTCCGTTTTATCGCTGTGCAGGCTGAAGACCATTATAGGAATGGGAACTGGAGCCGGTGCCTACATCTTAACCAGATTTGCTGTAAGTTTCGTGGAGCTTCCCTAAAGCCTTGAACCTGATTTCCCTGACGTGTTGTCGGCCCCGTAGCGCGTGCAGAGAATTCCTGCTCTGCCGTGCCCATTTAAGTAAGCAGTTAGGCTTTTAAGTGAAATACCACAATCTGCGGGATAGCTAATCCAGAAGACCCAGATTTTCCATTTTAAGGCCTGGGCTCTACCCAGTTAATTTGCAGAAGGTTTTTTTAATGGGAGTTCTCTATTTAAACTGAGGGTGGAGAAGAAGTTAAATCTTAATGTTCTCCAGCTGCTCAGTTGAATTGCTTTAATGAAAAATTTTTTTCCATACATACGCTTGTTTTGTGCAAGATAAAACTAGACCTACCGCCTTCCTCCCCAGGAGATAATTTGCTAATTTAGATTTTATGCTGACTGTCAACTTGCAAAGGATATGCGATGAATCTTAAGTCTTTTCTTTTGCAGTTAAACCACCCGGAGATGGTGGAGGGATTAGTTCTCATTAATGTAAACCCTTGTGCTGAAGGTTGGATGGACTGGGCAGCAACTAAGGTAAACATTTTTAAGTTAGAAAAATAAATCATATTGTGAGCCTGTCGAGCATGAGGAGCTGGGCAAGCTTGTGTGTCAAGGCATGGCTGCAGACACAAAATATCCCAGGCTAATTCCTTTGGGGTTTATTCTTCCATTTGCAAACATACAGCCGGCTGAACATGAGCCGGCAGTGTGCCCAGGTGGCCAAGAAGGCCAACGGCATCCTGGCCTGTATCAGAACTAGTGTGGCCAGCAGGAGCAGGGAGGTGATCGTGCCCCTGTACTCGGCACTGGTGAGGCCGCACCTCGAATCCTGTGTTCAGTTTTGGGCCCCTCACTACAAGAAGGACATGGAGGTGCTGGAGCGTGTCCAGAGGAGGGCAACGAAGCTGGTGAAGGGTCTGGAGCACAAGTCTGATGAGGAGCGGCTGAGGGAACTGGGGTTGTTTAGGCTGGAGCAGAGGAGGCTGAGGGGAGACCTCATCGCACTCTACAACTACCTGAAAGGAGGTTGTAGCGAGGTGGGGGTTGGTCTCTTCTCCCAAGTGACAAGCGATAGGACGAGAGGAAATGGCCTCAGGTTGCGCCAGGGGAGGTTTAGATTGGACATTAGGAGAAATTTCTTTACTGAAAGAGTGGTCAGGCCTTGGAAGAGGCTGCCCAGGGAAGTGGTTGAGTCACCATCCCTGGAAGTATTTAAAAGACGTGTAGATGAGGCCCTTAGGGACATGGTGTAGTGGGTATAGTGGTGTTGGGTTGACGGTTGGACTCGATCTTAGAGGTCTTTTCCAACCTTAATGATTCTATGATTCTATACCTCCTGTAGGGCTAGTGATAAAAATAAGTACTTCTAGGAAACAGATACCCATGGTATAATGGAGCTACTGGGTATGGACAATTCTTAAGAGCTAACAACTGCTGGGGAAAACCTAGTTTAACCTGGACATAGGGTAGTTTTGGAAACAACTTTCTTTCAAGTAAACTTCAAGCGTAGTGTAACATTCAGTTCTTTCTTGTCCATGGCTTTGTTTACCAATACAGTCCAAAACGTGAACTAGAGCACAGAAAAATGTTCAGAACAACGTCTTCCAGGTTTCAATCATCTAGCTGAGTCTTAGATGCCAAAAAGACTCAGAAGCTACAGTAACTGTGGACAGATTGTCCATACAACCAGACTTTTAAGTGAAAATGTTCACATACAAAGAAGCTCCTGTTAACTGTATTCTTTTGTAGTTGTAAGAAAGATTGCAATGTGGGAAAACAGGCGCTGAGAACTGGTTTCAAGAATCTTCCTGGAACCAGTATATATAAATAAGTATAAATGTTACATTACATGTCACTCAGATTTAACCTGTTAAAACATTTTTCAGGGTAAACTGATGGAAGGCACTTTGCATCATTCAGGGTCATGTTTAAGTGAATGGCAGTTGTTATGAACACTCTGAGAAGTACAAAAATTAGTGCGTCATCTTTTAACCACACATAGAGTCAACCCATTGTAAGTGTCTAGGGTGATATTAAATGTAATGACAACCTGATAATACTAAGAGAAACTTTCCAGAGCTGGGATGTCACATTCTTTCAAGGCTTAGTTACTCATTTTTTTAAAAATAGTTTTGCATACCAGTTTATTTTGGTAAGTTTGATCTGGAAGTATATTTAGTAACTCTTCTGCATTGAGATGTACCAGTTGACCTATTTTGATTATCTCACCCAACGTCTCACTGTAATTAAATTCTTCCATATCTGTGCCTCTGCCTTCCACCTCTCAAGTATTGCTGACCTTAGGAGTGCAGCGGGTGCCATGTATCCTTCTGTCCTTCCAAAGCAAGAGCACGTACTCTGGGACGTGAGCGTTAGGTACCAGCTCCAACGTATTGTCAATGTGGGTTGTTAGGGAGGAGATTAGGCAGTGAGGTTAAGTGACACCCATCTCGCTGGTTTGCTTGGCGTTCTTGCAGGGAGTGATTCCATATATACCTATGCTACTAGTAGTGTGTTCCCTATATAACTGCATTAGTAAAGACATCTTATGAGAATAACTCAAATGTAAACAAGCCCTAATGGTGTTTTAGTTGGATTGAGGGGGGGGGAAAAAATCAATCCAGGATATTGTACATACAAGGACAGCAGAGAAACATCCATTGGTCTATTTATGGGTAATTGAAAGGCTTCAATTGTTCAAGGATTGTTTTAATATCAGATACTTAGATAATCTTGCTGTTCAGATTTCAGGTTGGACAAATGCTTTACCAGACATGGTCATTTCACATCTTTTTGGAAAGGTAAGGATGTTCAAAAGATTACTCTGATGTATTCAGTCATCTGTATTTACCTCCTGGGGCTGGGAGGAGGGGAGAAGCCTTCACTTAAACAACTAAGTACAAAGTTAAACTGTGAGATAGGATTCATACTTGTGTTCCCAGTATTTTGGAGGGGGTATGCTGCCATGGGGCTTGCTGTGTCCTGATGGCTCAAGTGCATCTCAGTCATAACAACTGTAGTAGGAGCAGCTCCCTGTGTAGACAGCCAACACTGAAACATCAGTATAAGCGTGGTACGTGCTCATGTTCTGAGCAGAATTACCCCAGAGATTTTTTTTGTAATATAATTGTAACTCTGGGAAAGCTGGTTATTAGTACTAACGGTGCTCTCCTGTGCAAGCCTACTTTAATGGCAAGTGCTATACTGTTTTCTGAGGCTACTTTGCTGGGCTTGAAACTCTTAGTAAATGCAATGGAAAACTCTGTTCCAGCAGAACAAGGAACTAACCTATAAAGACTTTAGAACCAAACTGTTTGAAAATGTTAGTGATTTAAGTCATTGAAGCTTAGTTATTTACTATTGTGAAATTGAGTTCCACATTACGTATGTTTGTAAGCTTTCAACATCTGCTTTATGCCAGAAACATTTATTGAGCTTCTTACCCTGAATCTTTGTTTTGTTATAAAACCTCACACTTGTCTGACTGTAACCATCTGCACTACAACTACATGCTTTGCAGTCGTATGATCTTGACATTACGCCATACTGAAGTTTTAAAGCGAAAAATGTGGTACTGCAATCGGAGGCTCATGTTAATTCTGGGTGACACCGCTGGGTGCTAGAAGTTGTCCCTTCCCTAGGTGCACTCCTGTTGTGTAGACATGAGTCTAATACACGACTGTGTGCCATGTCTTCAGATCCTTTCAGAAAATAGCCCTATTCTGAACGATTCTGTCTCCACTGTAGGAAGAGATTCACAGCAACCATGACCTGATCCGTCATTACCGTCAGCATATTATTAATGATATGAATCAAACCAACCTTCATCTCTTTGTCAACTCTTACAACAGGTAAATACATTTACCCGATTTCTAACTGGAAACTGTTTTAAGAGTCTGTCCAGCTCTTAGAGCCAGTATTACTTGTGTGGTGGAGTTACTTGTGTTCCCCCAGTATAAAGTTCTGCTTGAGTGCCTTTAGGCATCTCAGGCGGTTTGCTTAGGGGAGAAGGACCTTGTGCATTTCTGGGGAGATATATGGTACATTGGGACTGAACTAAGACATTGATACCTTGGGGTAAAGTGGTTCTCCATCAGTTGTGGAGGCTGCAACATGTATCAGATTAAATTAAGATATGTGAGTGTCTGCACTTTCTCTAAACTATAAGAATATGGAAGTATCTGTAAAATTTCAGTGTATCAAGAGCCTTTGTCTTCTCGGTTTTTTTAGTCGGCGAGACCTAGAGATTGAGCGCCCTGTTCCTGGAATAAATGTTGTCACCCTTCAGTAAGTATCTTATTTCCTACCCGTTCACCTGTACACGGTGTGAGCCAAGAGGTGTGGTCAGTGGGTGTGTTGCATATGCACTGCAGAGCTGTGGCTGAATGTGCTTATGTGCTAGAAAAGGATCTTATAACTTTGTCTAGGGGATAAAAGGTTACTGCAAGTCAGGGGCTGCCATTAGGAAGGCTTCCCCTCTTCAAACTTCAGTCATATTACCTGAAATGGAAAGTTAAGTAGTTCCTGTCACTGTGCGTTTGCAAACTTAGGCTTACAGAGTAAGTACTTGGAAAGTAGATGTACTTCCAGCTTCACCTGGAAATATGTCCTAGTTAATGGAAACTATGCCTCTGAATGCACTTAAGTCATGCCTATGCAACCAAGAAAACATAAACAAAACCAATTAAAAAAAAAACCACCAACAAATGTTCAGGAAGGTGGAGCAGATATGAGAATGACTATCTGCCAGATCTTCTGCTAATAGCTTTTCACTTATGCTGTAACTTGTGCAACGAAAAAGTTGTCGAGTCCTTTTCTGCTCAGCTGCTGGTGTTTACACACAGGAGACTTTGAGACTCTGCTCCTCTGCCAATCTGGTTGAAATTGGATGGACAGGTCCAAAAGTCGGAGCTGAAGGGGCAGGGGCGGGTGGGGGTGAGACTTTGATGCTGATGCCCACATTCAGTTTCTTTTAAAAGAAGGAATAAGAGCACTGGGAAGGGCTAATTGCTACGAGGTGGGGAAGAGGACAGGTTCTCAGGCAAGGTGTCAGAGCATGTCAGTAGATCTGCAGCTAATACAGTGGATTTGATGTGTGTTTGAGGTGTCTGGAATACAAAACAAATCATTTTCACACACTTAACTGTCTCATCCTTCCAGCGACACAAAATGTGGCTTAGGGCAAGTCTGGGCCGGATCACAGAGATAATACCGCTTTTGTGTGCTTCTTTGCAGATGCCCCGTCCTGCTGGTGGTTGGCGACAGTTCCCCGGCGGTGGACGCCGTGGTGTGTATATCGAGCCGTCTCGGCCACCGCGCTAACGGGCAAGCGAGCCAAGAAGCCGTGCGAGGCCGGCGGAGCTCACGCCCGCGCAGCCACCTCGCTGGCTATCGATCCGGCCCAGCTGGCTCTCCTCTTTCAGACCCCGGGAGAGCTGCCATTAATTCCTCGCTGTTTGTCCCCTCTGTGCACCATTATTTAATAGCTGCTGCGTTAGGAACAATCGCCACAGCAGTTCCAGTGAACCGCAAATATTTTCCTTTAGAGAGGAATCTGCTGCTGGTATTTTAGCTTGTTCTGTGGTGTTGGAGCTCTGCCCCGGGTCACTATGGAAGCGAAGAGCTTCTTTTTGACCATTATAACTCGCCCCAGATGACTGGGTGACTTCAAACATTGTGCCTTAACGGGCATGCCCAGTCTGCTGGCCGGTGGCCATATGGCTGCTCACCACTTGGGACGCTACCAGATGACCCCACATCACAAGATAAACAACACTTGTTGCCACTGGAGTCCCAGAAACAGATAAAAAAAAAAATCTCTAATTCCCAGCTAATGGGTTGGTTTGTAGATGGAAAAGAATACTGTCAGAAATGTGAAATGACCTACTTGGGTTTAAAGACATATACATAGAGTCTTTATGTGGAAACCTAAGATGCACACTTCAGTCTGTATTAAGCCAGAACTGCTTTCATCCAGCAGTTCATAATTAAAATTTTTGTATAATGCCTTATGCTGCTGTTCTTTAATACAGGTTGAATGCAACTCAAAGCTGGACCCAACAAGGACCACGCTTCTGAAGGTAATAACAAAAGCTGGGGTTTTTTTTAAAATAAACATTCCCCTCATTTAAAATCAGCTGGATTAATTAAAAAAGCAGAACCAGAGCGATGTGCTGCAGTACAGATAACACGATGAGAATCCTGTTCTGACGTGGAAAGCCAGTTCCTTCAGCGTAAGAGTATTTTAGTGGGATAAACTAGACTAGGGGCTTCTTGTCAAGGTTAACAACACGGAATTTTTCAGCTCCTCCATTTTAAAACACTAGAGGTGAGACTTGAAACTCTCAGTATTTCACATACCCGTAATGAATTTGACTAGAGCTGGCAAAATTGATCTCGACGTATTTCGAAAGGTTTGAAAAAGCCATCAGCAGAGTGGAAGTGCAAACCAACTCGTTCTGTTCCTGTGCTTGCCTGTCCCCCAGCAGTAATGTCAGATGAAGAGGCCATGGTTTTGTCATCCTGCCTTTTATGTGGACACAGTCCAGGACATCTTACTGTTGGAAATGACCCTCTCACTTTCCAAAAACTTGATAAAATGCACTTTCAAACAGCAAAGCATCGTGCAAAGGCTTTGGCTGATACTTGGCATTCAGAGTATGGGTGCAATCTTCAGCTCGTTAGTGATGAAGTAAAATGCAGTGAGTGTAATAGCATGCAAATGGTGAAACACGTTTGGTCATGCTTCTGCTGGGAGCTTACTGTATCTCTCTTTATTGAACTGGTCAGTGAAAATCATAATAAACAGATTTTTTAAAATGTTTTTTCCTCCTAACGTTGAGGAGTGACACTGCTGATCTACCACGTGGACGTGGCAGACTCACCCTTAGAAAAAATCTGACACTATCTCAGATCCTCCATCAGTGGCCAGCCTTTGCTCAGCCCAGGGATGTGGCTGATGCCAGATCCTGCTACGGGCCTGTTTTGCTGCTAACTAATCCTAGATAGGATTTGGGGTTTCCTGTAATTCACAACTCAGCTGTTTTCAGCTTGTGGTGTTCCTTGGAACAGGATTGTTGTTGTTGGGTTTGCTTTGAGGGGTGGAGTGGCAGGAAAAGTGAACTGCTCCAAAAATATTGCATGCACTCAAGATAGCTTTTCTAATTTGGCTTTCCCTGCTTCCCTTGGCGAGTCAGGCTGATGCTTGCCATCCGCAATCTCAGCAAATCGTTGTTCCCTCTCACCTCTGAGGTTTAGGTCTTTGTTCTCTCTCCCCTGTTTGTCATTCAGGTCAATACCGAGTCACGTTATTGTAGTTCAGAGCTGAACTTGTAACCAGGACTAATAGGCTAGTTTCTAAAAAACTGGTAATCACTGCCTAGCAAAAAAACATTTATTTGTAGCTCCAGACTATGCTTTGCCTGAGGGTCAAGACATGCTTTGCCTGGGGTTTTCTGGGGTGCAATCATAGCTTTTATAAATGTTTAACTGCTTGCTTTGATGCCTTCATCTACATACATGTTACTCACACAACAAAAGGAAATGTTTTTCTGCCAGATAGCTAAAAAAGTCATTTTAATATATCCTGAGCATAATTGAGTTCCTCTGGCATTACG
The DNA here is from genome assembly GCF_964195595.1 of Calonectris borealis. Classification (NCBI taxonomy): domain Eukaryota; kingdom Metazoa; phylum Chordata; class Aves; order Procellariiformes; family Procellariidae; genus Calonectris; species Calonectris borealis. Next base: position 9,365,821 of record NC_134313.1, read on the forward strand.
TTAACTGTCTGTTCTCATCCCCGTTTCAGATGGCTGACTGTGGTGGGCTCCCTCAAGTTTCCCAGGTAGGATTTGGCTGACGGAAATCCTACTAATCCTGTTCTGCAGCGTGTCAGACTGCAACAAACGGGTGTTTTCCTGTAGGGTACTTGCTGTTCCCAAATGTCAGCCAAAAGGATGGTTATGATTTCACGAATAATGATGTCAGTCGGTCATCTGAGCTTTCTTTTTTCTTTAAAGACCAATGAAGCGCAAAATTAAGATTGGGAGGAGATATTATTTCCACTAATTAAATCTTAACTGGGTAAAGGTCTGAGGTGGGAATGCAGAGGTATTATTTTATGCCTATCTACTAAGCTAACATGGATTAAGGCTTGAGCACTAGTGGTTTAAAAACATATTCTTATTTGGACTATTTATAGTATAGATCAGGAAAGTGGGAGGCAGGAAATAACAACGGTCTGTTCTTGCATACACTGACCCGGCTTGACTGAGAATGAACTGGAGTTTCTGAAATATATTTAGGCATAAATTCCAAGGCTGCTAGTGAAACCAGGCTGGGAAAGTTAAAATTTACCTACGCTCTAGTGTTGCTTCACTAAAACAGCTGACCTGTAAATCAGCTTTAGGATGTGATGTTTTCTAAACAGATTTCTAAGCAAGATAAGGTGGTGTTCTTGATCTTAAGGAAAAAACTGATTTTGTAATTACCTGCAGCTGAGAAGTCCCTATACAGGCAGTGTGTGCTCTTACAGTGGGAGGTGGGAAAAGGCTTAAAGCCACAAAGGAGTATGTGCATTGCTCCTCTCTGATAGTCTGTTCCCTGAACTGATGCAGACAAAATTATAACAAAAATATAGGCAATATTTGCAAGATCAATAATTGAGGTTGAGGCTTATTTGGCCACTGTGTCAGCAGCAGAGAAAAATAGCGAGTGCCTCATTGCAAGAATGTCACTCATAAGCAGTTGTGCTTGTGTATTCCTGCTGAGCTTTCTTGCCCTATAAACATAACTATCAGCTCTGACTAGCTGAATTTGCTCTCTGCTGATTCAGAGTTGCTGAATTACCGATGCCGTATGAACTGCCTTGTATATTTTGTGAGGCCAATTGTTTTATTTTGGCTCATCTGCCTCAGTAACTGTGCGAGCAAAGTTTGGGCCAGGCTTAGACCACCTGTAGTCACTTCTCCGAAATCTCATTCTCAAATGCAGCTAACAGATTAGGGAGGGGAATGGTGGGATTTTCTCATGTAAGTGAAGATTTCAGACATTCAGTAGAACCCTGAGAATATTTAAAATCGCTATTCAGATAGGGCATCTATGGTATCTATAACATTGCAATGGAACTAGCTTGCTGAGCACTGTATACAATAATACTCTCTTTCTTTTGCAGCCTGCCAAGCTTGCAGAAGCTTTCAAATACTTTGTTCAGGGAATGGGATACAGTAAGTATCGATTTTATGGAATGGTTCACCTGGCTACCAAAGTTTGTTGGGCATCTAAGCACCCAGAGAGTCTTATGATCCCTGATGTGTGATCTTTTCCCTATTGGATATGCATTTGCAAGGGGAAAAAAAAACCACCTGTGGTGTCTGGGCAAAGGGTTTTCAGACCAAATTATGTTACTACGTAGTAGAGAGCTTTGTAGAGAGCTTATACCCCCAAATACCTGCTTTTTACTTTATCTTGATATTTTTAAGGTGGATATTTGTAATAGTGTCCCCTTGTTGCATCACAGGCGATGATTCATATGCTGCACACGACATTTAAAACCTCGTTAGTTCAGAGACGACTTTAATTTGTAGCTGTGTGTCCTTCATGTATGTGCTTCTGACAACTGCTGTTGTGTAGATGCATTGCTGGCCTGGGCTGCCAGCGAAGGTTAAACATCTGAAAGTAACAGAGGTCTGATGAGTCCTTTAGTTTTCCTCTGGCTTGTTGCGGCCACAGCGACATGCCATAAAGCTCTGTCGTGAATCCCTCAGCCCTGGCCACCAATTTTGCCTTAGTGATTTGGGCTCCTTAACTGTACGCCTGGAGCAGTGGTGGTACTTCTACACGTGAAGCTACCATTAAAAGTATATATTCAACCCTGAAGGCTTCTCCAAGGGTGGTTAGGGCTGGAGGGGAAGGCAAGGGCTTCCTTCCAAGCCCATGAAGCAAGGCATTAATGAAGGACTCTTCTTCCAGTCCCCTCTGCTAGCATGACCAGGCTGATGAGGTCCCGCACCGCTTCTGGCTCCAGCGTAACCTCTTTGGAAGGCACGAGGAGCCGGTCTCACACCGGGGAGGGAACGAGGAGCCGGTCTCACACCGGGGAGGGAACGAGGAGCCGATCCCACACCGGGGACGGTGCCAGGAACCGCTCCCACACAGACACGCGCATCGAGCTGACGCCGAACTCGGCAAGCAACGCTGAACAATCAAGCCCCAAGTCCATGGAAGTGTCCTGTTAGATGGCTGTGGGAGGTTTAAACTGGTCACAGTGTGAAAAAGTAATGGATGCCCCCCGTGTCTCGCAAAAACATAACTGGTATTAATCTCAAGCTATTCTGTAGGATGAACTCTGTTCACCAGGGTCTGACAGGGACCAAAGAAAAGAAGCATCTCATTTGCTCTGTCGTTATTCTTGTAACTCAGACAGTTGCTGCTATTGTGCCCTCCTTCAATGGATGCCAAATTCTAAAGGATACTTGCCAAAAGCTGATGTGGTTGTAAACACTTCACAGTCAAACCAGACTTGCTTAAAATCCTCCTTTAAAATCAAAGCTGTTACATGTCCCTTTATCTCTTATTCTCTTGAAGTAAACTGGCACAATTTGAGACGAGTTTCAAAGAGGGGGAGAAAAAAATCACTATTATGGATGGCTTTTAAAGAAGGAAACGAAACAAATGTGTTATAGCCTCATGTTGAAGCTGGAGTCGAATTCATTGTATATAGCTTGACTTCAAATGATAAAGAAGTTAATGTATCGTGCATTTATAGGCCTTCTAATTCATTAGTATACAAGCCTGTTTTCCTATGTACAATAATATCCTACTAAAATAGGCGATTTTAATGTGACTTTGAGACGAACTAAATCTTTAAGCTTTTTTATTTCACTTTTCTGAGATTTAGTTCCGGTCTTCCTTTCCTTCCCCCTTCCTAGACCCTCAAACCTGCTTAGCCAAATGAGGACAGGATTTAAATTTGATAAGCAAGGTAGCATCTTCTCTTTGGGATCTTGGGCCAAAGGGTTTACTATACTGCTAAAGTTGGTATAGCTGTAACAAGTAGGGTAGCCTTACATGCCAGCAAAGCAGAAACAGCTTGATTTTTCCTTCAAACAGCTTCTTATCTTTGCAACTCAAGTTTTTGTGTCCAGCACAATTGTGATAAATTCGGAATTCTATAAGCGAAGCCAGATCCAGCTGTTCTTTGTCAGGAGAGATGAATAACTGTGGGATGGCATGTAATTAGATACTGTACGTTCAACTACCACTAATCACTAGATTTGAAACTCTGATGAGATCTCACTGGTGCTGAGAAGTGTATTCCACAAAGTCGTGGAGCGGCAACATTGTATCTGTGAAATAGAGTGTTTAATGACTGCGTAAATGTCACGATCTGCTGGTTCTGCATCTTTACGTAGCCTCCCGATACCTTGGGTTACTTTCTTCGATGCTTAGTGGCTTGATACCTTTCCGCCAGTCAGATTTTCACAGTTGGGTGTTCTTAAGTTTATCCTTCCATAGGTAGTGGGACAGGATTTCCCGAGCTCCAGTGCATACCTGCTGCATTGCAGTCCTCACACAAACGAGAACTCAAATGCCGAGCAGTTAAATAGCAAATGTTAATACTTTGGAATTGCTTGTTCAGAAGAACACCATCTAGGTTACTTTATATTGACTAACTTCAGCTCTTGTGTAGAATATCCGTAACAGTTTGTGGGAAGAAAAGACAATTTCCAGAAAGAATAAAGCTATTGTGTAAAGTCTATCAAGAAAAGTTTCTTAATGAAGTATTTGTATTTATTTCAAAACAAATAAATTTGTAACTTTGCAATGTCTGGTGTCTTAATGTTTTACCAGGAGTACTATAGTCTTTCTCAGTGGGAGTATATTTGTATCAATGAAATCTTTTTTTCTTTTGCTCATATCTCTGCCCTTCCCTACTTTTGTGCTCAAAGCTTTTTTTTTTCTCCCCACTCCAGCCTACTATTTATACTAAGAAAACACAAAACACTGCAGTATTAAGTGTGACTGGCTATTCAAAGTACTTAAGGATAATTTTGCTTTAACAAATGCGTAACAAAATTGAGGGCTTGGTATGGAGTATACTATTAATTTGCTGTTCGAAGTATTCTTTTTCTCCCTAGATACAGTACTGTCTAGTGCATAGGTCTGTGGTCTCTACGCTGACTTCCGCACTGGAGTTGTTGCCATGCTTGTTGCATCCTTTCTGTTCCCAATCTGATCTGTAAATCCGTTGATGTGCGACATGTTCCTCACCAATCTCTGAAGGTATTTGGGCCTCTTGACCGAAATTGCAGATGCCACTTTGAGTTTCCAAAAGCTGATCTTCTTGGACCTCTTGCAAGAATCTAACTTCAGAAAAGGAGAGAAAAGATTAACCCTTCACAAATAAGTTTTAAAAGGAATCCCCAAATACAAGAGGGAGAGGAATCTAAAGGTGCAGGAAAGAATTAAAACATTGTTTTATTTCCGTCTTTAAAGCAGAAGTACAGTTGTTCTTGTTCACCTTAAGCTTCTATTTCTCTCAGTGGTTTCCTGTTAAAAGATGGGGGGGTTTTTGTAACTTGAGCAGGGGAGGCATCCCTCTGCGGGCTTGGAGGCTCCCTTCCGTGGGTTACAGGGGCCTGGGAGCACTGATGCTGTTCAGCCTTGGGGTGGTTAGGAAATAACAGAGCCCGGTCAGCAAAGTGGATCTGCTGTGCTTTCTGCATCGGGACCTTAGTGAGGAGGTGGTGCTCGTACCCAGTGACTGATGTAACATACTGGGGTTTCAGGGACAGGTGGGTTGGTGGCTTTGCTGGAACTATTTTGGGCTGTTCCTTCTTCCTGTATGGCAAAAAAATCCCACGATAAGAAGAGGCAAAAGCAAATATTTGGCATGTCTGAGCCAAGGCTCTGCTAGATGTGATGATTCAGCAGTTGTGATTGGACTGATACCAGCAAAGGGCTTGATGTGGTTAACCACAGCCTGTGCCAGTGCCAGTGAAAATGGGAGGGACCTGTGCCAACTCATCTTACAAAAGAAGGGCAAAGTTATGTTCTTCGCTGAGCTTTTCTGGGAATGGCTAATCATTCCTTCCACAAGGACACCATGGTGTGCCTGTCAAGCCTAGGCAGTTTATTTTTGTTTAATGGGGAGGAATGCATCCAAGCCTTCTTGCAGCACAAAGGGATCTGCGAGCACTTCGGAGCAGCGAGGAGTTGCTAGGACCACTATAAATGTCAGCTTTGCAACAAAAAGTATTCATTTGGCAAAGAACAGTGTGTACCTGTACAGAAAAGCTGGAGGACAGTACAGAGGAGTGGTGTCTTACCTTTTACAAGGAGTTATGACTCCTCTTTCCTTGCGGTACTGGCTTCCTGGCATCCTTCACGTGTGCTGTAACTGAAGAGATGCAAGTGGCTTGCAGACTTATTAGAATTTTTTATAAAACCCCTTCCTAGAGCTAGCAAATGCTGAGTTCTGCATTATTCTTGGAGACAGAGTTAGCCTGGGTACTGTAGTGTCATTAAACCAGAAAAGATGAGGTGGGGTTTCACCTTTTTCTCAAAGGATGAATGGCCACCACCACGGAGCAAGGAGCTCCTGTAGCATAGGGGAAATTCAGATTGGATAACAAGAGGTTTCCAGAAAGTAAACAGTTCACCCTTCACAATGCTTTTGGGGTTATAAAGGGTGGAAGAGGAAGATGGGCTCCCAGGGACCAACAGGCTTCCTGATTGCATTCGTGTATCTCAATACCAAATCTGTGCTGTAGTGGTGCTCTTCAAAATCGCTAGTAGAAAGGATGTCGTTGCTGAAATCTGAGTTCTTTCCACCTCTGCCTGGGCCTTGACATGTACTGTACAAAAATCTGGCTAAACTTCAAGATGTCTTTCCCCCTCCCTGTCCTTGCAGAGGAGGAATGGGAGAGGATGTGCCAATACCATGTCATCGCACCAGGACTTTTGTGCTGAAGGATGCTGCTTTCCTCTTTAAAAGTCTCTAGAGACTAAAACAGCTGGAAACTTTAACCTAGATGTGTTTTGGGGGTTTATGATTAATGTCATGTGTTGCAAGCCATGGACTGAGCTGGAGAGAAAAGAGTTTATAGCAAAGCTGCTTATTTTTTCTCTCCAGTGCTGGAATCCTCTTCCTGTCTGTTTTTGCACCTTTGGCAGAGTATCTGTTGCAATCCTCAATGTGCCGGTAACGGGGTCTGTTGTTTCTACCAACACAACACATTGAGCAGTGTCTCCCAAGTGCTGCTTGCAACTTGGTCCTCCCCCTTCCCACATGCTGTCTGCTTTTTTTTTTGCACTATTTTGCACTATTTCACATCCACTGAAAGTCTCTCCCAGTCTGTGTATATGAACAGCTGTTTTGATGTGTGGATTTAGTGTTTCCACTGAGCCAAATATAGGCTTTATGTTGATAGCTGATCACTGCTACGCCTAATGTTTAAATAACTGAGAGAAAGGATGTCAGGGTATTTTAAGAGATCAACCCTTCCCCCTCGGCCCTTTGTAACAGACAGAAACAGCCTCTCACTGTTTCTATCTATTGCTTCATTAAGGGCTCTATTCATTTTATAAACAACACAGCTGCTGACCAGTGTTGGGGAAAAAAAAGAAGGGAAAAAAAAAGCCTTCTGATTGCAACTGCCAAACAGTTCAATGTCTGTTCCCTGCAACCCAGCGTGGGGATCGTTTGCTCACCCAGCACCTCCTGGGGCTGGACCAGAGTTGTTATTCGGATGTAATTAAAGAGGCAGCCCCCCACCTTGCGTATTTTTGGCACTGGTGGCTGTGGGATGTACATCAGACACTGGATGCAGATCTCACTGGGCATCTGCAGAAGAGGGTTGGCAAAGGGGATAGCAGGCAGCTCTTCCTTCCCAAGCGGCACCACCGCGGTGACCTGCGACCCACAGCAGAGCTGGAAAAAATATCCTTGGGTGACCTGCCACTCTCTGCAATTGCTTATGGCTGAAGTGGATTATTGTATTCAGGTCAAGGTCAGCATGCAAAGGGGGCTGGGGGAGGGAAGGGCTGTTTGCCGGGCGGTTGCACTGGCGGAGGTCTAGGGCAGCTCCAGGCAAAGCCTACATGAGCAATGGCACTCAGAAGAAAGCAAGAGGTGCCACCGGCCTGGACTTTGCAGCCCTTGGCTCTGCGCGTGTGTGCATGTGTCTGTGCGTGCATGTCCATGTGTGCAGGTCCTGCGAGGCTCAGCACCCTGCACGCAGCAAGATGGGCAGGGAAGATGAGGCTGCTGAGCTGTGGTTTCACCCCACATGGCAAACCTGGCATCAGCACGGGGCATGGCCAACCTGCTTGTAGGGCTTGGCGAGCCTGCCCCGAGCAAAGGTGCCACCCAGCCCCTCGCACATCAGCGGGATGCACGCAGTCAGACCCCCTTGCCTTACCTCAGGCCTACAGTTGCATCTCTCCAGCTCGGAAATTGTCGTTTATTGACTAATTGCAATGTTTTTTCATCTATTTTTAATGATAACCAATGATCAGATAAAAACAAAATCATAGTTCTTTACCACCAGTGTCCAATGTTGAACTTTGATCCTATGGTGAGTCCTTCCATGCCGCTCACGCAAGCTCGGCAGGAGGAGATCTCACAGGGGGAGAGCCTAGCACGGTTGCCCCAGGATCAGCACTTTATTTGGAAGTGCAGAGTACTTAGGAGCTGATGGGTTTCCCAGCCTAGTCCAAACGTAGCAGCTGAGAAAGCAGCCAGGAAGCCCTTCATGCAAGATCGTGTGCTTGGCGGCTGCCACATGTGCAAGCAGAAGATGCAGTGGCCAGATGGGACTTCGGCTGCTTGTAGAGGCAGCAGGGAAATGTGCTACCCTTGCTAAAAGCTATCACCAGCCGCACAGTTGGCTGGAATGTGCTTAAAAATGCAGAGGACACCCCTTCCCAGCCAAAAAAAAAAAAGCACACTGAAGGAGAAGGTTGGGGAGAGGGTGCTTTCTCACTTAATGTCCTGGTAGCCATAAGCAAGCCCAACACAGACCGGGACAGGAGGCCACTCAAAGTGTTTAAGTGCCTCCTACTGAGGCAGGTAACTTACTTCAGGCTGGAAGGCAAACTTGATTTGTGGGAAAACTCTACAGGTATTTTTTTCTAGAATTAAATAATAGAATCCTTACTGGGGTTAGCTCTAAGGATATGTAAATGCAGGGATATGCAATAATGAATCTTTAATTTAAATGCCTTTCCCCATGTCTTTAATAACCTTGTTTGAACAATTTCTGTCTGTATGGCTGCTGCAAGCGGGTTACTCCTGCAACCTCTCAAGAGAGCTGATAAGAGATGCTTATGCAGGTTGAGTAACACACTCCACTTTGCTCACAGACTCTAGACAGGCTATCCCAAGTCCACTAAGAGTGCTGGGGAAAGAAAAACAAACCCTAGAGCCAGAAACAGACCAGCAAACAAGGACATGTGAGCTGCCAAAATATTCACACTTAAGGAAATGCTCTCAGAGCATCCTTTTTTACCACACGGCTGGCTTTTTATTTTTATTTTTATGTGTCCTCCAGTTCAGGGCTTTGTCACACGTTGCAAATGCACACTTGGACATTGGCCAGGCAAGTAGATTGGAAAAGGAAAAGAAATGTCAGTGGCAAACATATTTCACCTTCTTTTGCTTGCCTAAGCTTCTAAATGAGGTGTCAGTCATAGATTCATTAATCATTTACCACTTATGAGGTAATTTAATATCTTTAAACTATAGCAGCAGCATGCCACCTATAAAACCGCACTATGACACTGTACGAACAAGTAATGTATGTTACATAGTTGGTGTAACTCAGACTGACATTGCCAAACCAATCTGTTTTTCCCATTAATTTTTCATATATTTCAGCATATGAAGCTTGCAGAAATAACTTTGTAGAACTGTTAAAATTGGAAAGTCACAGTTTGAAAAGGTATGTGTATGGATATGTGCCTGTGGTTAATGAGAGCACTCTGTCTCCATCGGTTTAATAAACTGCTTGTCTTAAAACTCCTTCAAAAAACTGGGAGAAAAAAAAATCTCAGGGTTTAATTTACAAGGTGACACAATGTTTCTGAATATTGAGGTCTTCCTGGAGTATTACATATAAACAGCACAATCCTAGTGAGCACACAAAAAATAAAGCAACTGCACTACACCCTGTTTCCAGTTGCATGCATGCTGAAACGGTGTTTTAAATATTAGCCAACGCTCAATGTAAAGGCATCTTTATAAGTCATATTCTTGCATCTTTTCATCCTCCAGTGAGTGGCTATCCTGCTTTCTGAGGCTCCCAAACAAGGCAGCTTGAGCCACTGAACTGACTCTGGTAAAGCCCCTATGGAAGGCTAATGGCTATGGTCACTGGAGCTAGCTGGAGCCTGCCGTTCATACCAGCATGAGCTGACCCTCAAAATCCCATCCTCCATCCTTGTCCCAGCCTACAAGACCTACAGGATGATTTGTATGAGCAGGCTGTGTGTCAAACTGTCTCTTAGCTTAGCCTGGATTGCAAAATTGTCACTCCCATCCTTTCCCAAGCCTTTCCCTGGACCGCTGCACCAGAGGGGTCTAGCACCAGCACAGAGCCTGGTATCTCCCCAGTGGCATTATTGTTGGTTTCTGGGATGATGGTACCGCTTTCAGGTCCCAGCAGAGACCTGGGCCCATTGTACGAGGCACTGTACAAATGTACAGTGAGCATCAGTTACTGCTGGAGGAGTTTTCACTCTCAACAGAGGCGATGAACAGTAGGGCTTTGTTGTTCTGGCTCTGAAGAACTGAGGAAAAACGAAGCAAAGGGCGGGATCCATGAAAGCCTTTGAGGATCTAGCTCCTTAATGTATTTAAACAGTAACCATAAAAGTACTTTTGTAAAGATACACGATTTGCCCAAGCGCACAGGGGGCCAGGGAACCGAATCTGAAGGCCACTCCATTGGCTTACTCCTAGCGCTAATCTTCTTGTAAACATCCGTTAAAACAAAGGATCTCTAACGCACCACAAACTGCAAGTCAAGTTCACTGGCTGCAAGTGTTGCTCTTCCCCCTTCAGTGTCACCAAACAGACCAGCAGTTGCACAAGCAGCAGAGCTAATAAGGATTGGTTTCCTATAGATTTGTGTCCAATGTCCCCAAAAACTCCTTTACAGCAGTGTCATAACCACTGTTCCGCATCCGTGATGCCTTCAGCTCTCCCTCCTCCATTGCTGCTTGTTTCCAACTGGCGCGTCTGTTCAAAATCCCTTAATGCTGCTGTTGTGGTTGGGCCACGCTGCAGACGTGTTGGCTGCATGGCAGACGTGCATGGGCTTGGTAGGAGCAATGTGGTGGGCCTCTCCCCTGTCCTGCTATTTTATTTCATTTCTTATTTCAGGAATCGCAATGTTTCTGAGATCTTTACTCTTCTGCCTGCTTTCTTTGACATTTCCCACAAAGGCACTGACTGACAGACAAGCAAATGGGCGGCATGGTTGCATATGCCTTGTTCCCTCAGGAAACCAGGCTAGAAACAGAAACATCTTGGGTGCGCTGGGTGAGATCTGTGGTTTCCAGGCATTCACTTCACTAAAAACCGACACGCACTGGAGCTGCTGGTCATGCATTAGCTTACAATAGCTGCTTTTATCTCACAATGAAAGCTGTGTGTTTCAGCCACGGCAGCATTTGATTACGGCGGTTACAGTGTCAGCTAATTGCAAAGCACAGCAAGCCTACAAAGTGCCACAGTTTGGGGTATGGCTTTTGATCCACTTTTCTTGTTTCCTTACGTGTACATGTAAGACAGAGAAAGACTGATTATACATATAAACACACACTATACATGCACTCTATTTTATGCACCACAGACTGCACCAGAGGAATAGGTATATGCAAATATAAACATATCTATTCATGGGCATGTTCATATATGTTTTTATATATAATATTATATACAATATTATATAAATGCATGCACATAATATTTTCTACATGTGCATATACAGATATATACATATGTACATATACATATGTGTAGATATATACATAGATGTGTGTGTCTGTATACACGCATATATAGATGGTATTTTAAGATGGGCCAGAACTAGAACACAGGATTCCAAGTCATATTTAAGGGATCTTATTGAGAAAGAGATCCTAGGATGGCTTCCCTACCAAGTGCCTCAATACAAACCATTTTCCCTTTTGGAAAACCATTGTCAACTTCTTGGCGAAGGCCTCTTTTACTTATGTCCCCAGGGTCTTTTTTTACCAAGGGATGGAGTTTAAAATTTAACATTCTCAGTCTTGCAAATGCTGAGCTCCCATTTGGGTTGAGGATGTGACCTCTCCTGTCACATCATCCAGGCCAAATGCAGCCATGAGGCTGAGTCTTGCAAAGCGCTGGTGTCCTCAGGTCGCGTATCACCAGAGGAACAAACAGGAGAGGTGCTTTGCACCTGCACTGGAACATGCAGACAGGGATCACCCTTCTTTTCTGCCACTGGAGATTTCAGGGGAGCTCAAAAAAAGAAATAGTAAAAGCTTTTAATTAAGGAATAACCTAGTTCTATGAAAAATTTATGGTCCAAATCCTTGTATACAAACAAAGATGCCATTGAAGTTAACAGCTTTTGAAGATATCCAGCAATTCTTCTAGATATTTTTACATAGGGATTGCATCATTTTCAGCCTGCTCACAAGAAACTTTAATTTATCATAGCCAGAAAGATTTATGCCTCCTGGGAACTCATCTGGCTTCCTCTGGGTTATCAAGATGCAGACAGACAACTTGCCAACTGAAATTAAAACAAAATAAGTGACTGATTTTTAAAACAGTTGCATTATCCGAAGTTCAGCCCTGTACTGGTCTTATCTCCAGACCATGTGTAACTCAGCAGTTCTGCTGTGCCACCAGGGATTTTGGAAGCGGATACTACAGTTCCCCATGCAGAAACACATTTCCACTCTCCCAAGTGAAGCAACAGCGAACGTGCCATGGAGCATGGGTGCTGTACTAATAGTTTATTGGAGAAAAAACTGTCTCCATCATCCTTCAGTGATGATAAATGTATTGCCTGGAAAGGTAATGACAGCTTTTTTCTTCTCTTAGCTGACATCTGCATGTGAAACCACTTCTGCAGAAAATGTTTACGTTGATGTTTACTCTAAGCAGCAGCCCAGTTGCAACAGATGCACCTGGGCTATGGTGGGGTTGTCTTCTCCTTTTGCATCGACTCATCCACAGAGCTGATGAGAAGTCTAACACCTCTTTTCTCATTTAGCACATGTCTTCTTTCCTCTACCCCAACCATGTAAAACAAAGGTACGTGTCACTGGCAAGGTGGCAGTGGGAAGCAGGACCTGCGTGCTGGCAACACCACGGGGAGGAGGAGGTGGTGGTCTCCAGACACAGACCACACCATTTCTATGTGAATAAATGGGCATATGAGGTATTGTTGTTCAACCCTCATCTGACTCTCTACATTTCATCCTTCAGCTCTGCAGAGCTAAGATAATGGACAAGAGGATCTACTCTGAAAACATGAGCTCTGGGCTGGCCATTTTTGGATTCAGAGCATTCAGGCTGCTCAAGGTCAGAGCTGGTAGAGAAACTGTGAGAATGTCCCTGGCACAAGACGCTCCAAGAGATTGAGGTGAGTCCAAGGAGAGCAGGTCACAGAGGATCTTTGACCCAGCCTAGTGCAGTGAGACAGGGACTCTTTAAACAGAGATTTCAAGAGAAACACTTGGTTCTTCCCATGAATTTCACCATGGGGTGGGATCTGACTGAGAGCGACAGAGGGGGAGTTTCTAGGACTGATCTCAGTGTGACAGAGACCTGAGTCTAGTCCCAAAGGTCATGAGCATCAAAGACTGAAGTCTAATGTTGAAAATAAAATACATAGGTCAATGCTCATTTTCCAACTTAAACCACATTATTCAAGAAATGACAGTAACGATGTCTGAAGCTTGTGTCTAAGCTACTGACAGCCATACTTTTGCTGTCATACTAGTGTACTATTCTTTCCTTTGGGCAATTAAACTGCTGGCCTAATAAATGGCAGTGCCAACAGGACTGTCATTTAGGTCCTGGAATCTGTGCACAGAGGAATTTCTGGCTGTTGTTAATGGATGGAGGTCTATTAGAGTTGAAAACCCTGCTCGTTCAAAGCCTCTCCAAAACCAGTGTGGCAAAACAAGGAGATTTAACATCCTAACTCAGGAAAAAACAAATTGTACATTGGCAGTGGATAAAAGATTCTCCTTTTATTTTAAAACCTCTGTAAAATCAGAGCAATGGGTTAATTCCAGCATTCAGCCAATTTAATTAGCGATCTCAGAGTAATCGTGGTAATAAGCCAAGTCGGCAAAGATGTCATTGGGGTTCTTGCAGTTCAGGTTGCAAAAACAAGCATTGATCCACATGATTTTCCAGGAAAACTCAGTTCCGTCTGGGCACTCAAACCTCACTTCAATAGTCTTGGACTTGTAGGGTGTGCAGCACCTGTTGTCTGTGCAGACGCCACAATATTTGGGTCTATAAGGACTTTTGCTCACACAACCTGAGATGGTGTAGTTCATTGGTTCATTGGCCCTGTAGACAGCCAAGCACTTCTTTCCAGGCTAAATCAGAGAAGAACAAAAAAAGAGACAGGTTAATATTAATTGCTGACAGAGGTAGGACACACAAACTCCCGATATTTAAAGGATTTTAAAGCTGTTAGGAAGCATTTTACAGCCCTGGTCTAGAGGGTGTGACAGGTTCACATGTTTAGACATACAAAGCCAGAAGCTGCCGGTAGGATACTTGCAAAATACAGTTCGCAGCCGTGACCGTAGTGCACCATCGCTTTTCCACTAACGGAGTCACAGGCCTGTCTGAATCAGCAATGAGCACAGCGGAGTTGGCTTCCCTTTCCTTTCAAGGACCTTTTGGCTGGAATTAAAGCTCTCAGGGGAAGGTTTCCATACCAGCGTGTGGAAGCACAGGAAGCACACATTTTTGATCTCTCTGCAGCACAGGGAGTCCACATGTACTCTCTAACAGCCTCCAAGACCAGAATTGCAGCCCTCGGAGACCTGAAAGCTGCCAAACAAAGGCTGACCCCATGTCCAGGCGAAGCTCAAGGGGCACGGGGAGAAACAGTCCCCACCTTAATATGCTCGGTTATATCCACCTCGCAGGGCCGCATGTTGCACAGGCGGCTTTCCTTCAGGAGCCGGCACTGGTCGTTGTCGTTGGAAATCCTGGTGGAGATGCCCAGCCCGCAGGTCTTTGAGCAGGGACTCCAGGATGAGGTGTGAACGATGCAGTTCTTCTGCCAGGCTTCATCCTCTCCCTCGTACGCTGCAGAGACCAGATTAACCCCACATTATTCAGCCAGTGCAGCTTTCCATATTAAAAAGCTCTTCCCAGCTCATTACACATTCAGGCCACTAACCCAAATAATTAAAGCACAGTGAAGTGGCTCGGCATTCCTGCAAACCTCCTCATCCCACCCCCTTTGCCGCTGACCTACTTGTGTCAGACCCTCCAGTGCTGCGAGCGCTCAGCGCCAGGGCTCTTTTCTTTATTTCCCTTCGCAGCCTCGCACAAGGGGGTCCTTGTCTGGGACCCCCAGGTGCTGCCACAATCCAAACACTGAATTACAGAAGCCTGCGCCAGCCGGTGCAGAAAAGGGATGAGATCTGATCTCACCGTGAAGGTTTATTTCTGAGCCCATTCAATTGATTCCCTGTAGCAGAAAGTGGTTGACAGTCTTTGCAGGATGGCCGAGGGGCTTGGGAAGCAGCCACAGCCTTTCACTGGGAGGAAGAGCAGCTTGAATAGCTCTCGGGGAGCTCGGCAGCCACTTGGAGAAAGGGTGGGCTCTGTTTTGAAAGCAGCCGACAACCCCAGTTCAGGTTCCTTCACAGCCTTGGCCCAAAGTCCCTCCTGGTCTGCAACCCACAGTGCAGCCCACAGGCAAAACTCGGAGAGAAACTCTGCTGCATCGAGCTTGCTCACTATTATATTTGTTATTATATTCGTTATTATATTAAATGTAATAAATGCTAGTCTCGCCTCTATAAGACTTCTATTTATAAGAGAAAAAGTCAGGCAAGGAAAGCTGTGTTATGCCCATTTTGGGACACAGGCCATGAAGGCATAAGGCCAGTTTCAGTAGTAGATGTTTTGAATTTGGACCTACCTCACAGTTCAAAGTGAGAAGTGAGGGATAAACTCTGTGGTTTTTAACCCACAAAATAAGGACTAAGGCTTTGTTTTGTGTAACAAAAATACAGACCAAAGGTTGGGGAAAAAACCCCTTACCATCAAGGAACCAAAATCCTGGTTTACAACAAGCAACCTATGTCTCCGTGAGCTCTGCTTTTGTGAGATAGTCTCTAAAATAGGGCTAATGTGGCTAATGTCACTACACTGCATCACAGGGCGTTATGAGGATAAATTTAAGACAAGGTAAGCCCATCTCAGGCATTTGGGACCATGTTTGAATCAAATGGTACCACCTCTGTGCAGTGGGCTATATGACCCCCGCTATAAATGTGAGTGTGAGGAAAGAAGAAACCTTATGTGATACATAAAATAGGTAGCTCAATAATGTCATCAGTCCAGAATTGCTAAAAAGCTATACTAACACAAAGACAATTTAGCCCAATTGGCAGTGAAACTTCCACCACAATAACTGTTTTTAAGGTGTTATGTAAGTTTGGGACTACTAAGATACAGGGGCTTTAAAATCATATTGCTAAAACAATATCACCCACCAGAAAGCCTGGGTCCCAAATAAAACTGAGCCCATTCTATTTTCCAGAGGGCCCAGACTGAAAAAAAAAAATAAATGGTGAAGCAAAAAGGACTTGTGACATCTTCAAAGTGCCAGCAGATGTGTGCTTCAAAGGGGGCTTTGTCACACAAGCATCTTTGATGAGTATCATATTGCTGCTAAGGAGTTCAAGCACACCACTGGTGTTTGCATGTCCTGCCCTTCACTACATGCTGTATAGGAGTCTCTGTGCCTTGTTCACACAAAGACTAGATGCCTGCCAGGTCTGCCAGTACAAGCTGATGCTTTGGTTGAAGAGACTCTGACTTCAATTCCCCGATGATGAAGGAGAGGTCCACCTCACTCCCACCATACCTGCAGAGGAGATGTGGCGTGGAGATGTCTTCCTGATTTTCTTGGTGTCATCACAAATCCACTGCTCGCAGCACTTCCCTGCCATCTTAATCAGCTTTGGGTTTGGGCACCAGACAAGGGGAGGGCGTGAGTTTGTGCACATGGGAATACAGCCCACAGCCCCATTAATGCACGTGCAGTTGTATTTGCAGTTGGGCTGAAATGTGTCCCCATTGTTATACCTGACTCCATTGAGGACACATCCTACACCGACAATCTCTGAAAGGAAAGAAAAAGAGAGAAAGACACACAGAGCACCATTAAAATACTGCTGGCAACAAACAGCGTTGATGTGCTTCTTTACCAAGCTGCTCCCTGAGCTAATGGAGCCAACGAGGAGACACGGCTGTGCTGCAGGGCAATGTATTCAACGTGATGCTGAGCCAAATGTGGTCACACCATCTAGGAAACTGTTTTCATTCTGAATCACAGCAAAAAATGAATCTTTTAATGCTTCATGGAAAAAAGAAGTTAGAAAATAAAACAAATTTTATCCACAAATGCTCACTTAAAAAATCATTTCATGGCATGCTGGTAAAATACTCACAGTAGGAGCAATCAAAGTAATTAAAACAGATACTGAGTGAAATTTGAGGTTTTCAGGGACATGTGAGACGACTACACAGAGTTGCAAATATGACACAGCTCTTCGCGACACCTGTACCTGTCTGAAGCAGAAGGAGGAGGACAGCCAAGGTAGCAAAGGAGCACCTAAAATGGCTGGATTCCTATATTTAGGCAACTACATCCCACTCAGTTTATCACAGAACAGTTTTCTTGGAAAATGAAGTAACACATTATAAAGCCATGAAAATTAGTATTTGATGTATGTTTTTAAATAAAAATCACAAAAAATCAAGCTTTTTTATTGCCCATGAACAGGAATCACATTGAATCAGGAAATAAGACACAAGTTGTATAAAGTAGCAACTCTTTTTTTCAAAGATATGGACAGTTATTTGGAACCAGGGGCAGAAATCTTCTAAGGGAAAATTCAAACTTCAGTTTCTTGTTTGGTCACACGGAGGCAGTGCGCACACACCGATCAGGTTGCTCAAGTTTTAAGTTTGGTGGGAAACGGAGCTGCAATGTGGCTTACTTCAGGGCCAACACAAATTGAAATACTGGATTAAAATTCTGCAACGGCTTCCTATTTTTAGAATGGGCTGAATGAAAACATCAAACGCAAATCCCTTGCTTCTGCAGAAAAATGAGACTTGTTGGAATTTGAAGCACAGATCCAGATCTCCAGTTTGTGCTCAGCTCCAATTTTGATAATGCTTCAGCCTTTGTGTTGAAGAGACATCACTCAGTGCTGGAGCCGGAGCTGAGGACTCAGTTAAGCTTCTAGGTGTGCACACGGATTGTGACAGTTTAAGAAAATGCTGCATTTCCTGGTGTTTTGCTACCAGCATGTCCCTCCTGGACTGTGTTAACTCAGCCTCCTGCAGGTCTCATACATCAAGAGGTTCATCATGAGAACATCCCCAAACATAGACAAAGGGGCTGTTGAATGCCTTCATGCAGAATTACGCTTAACCTGCAGCTAAGTCAGGCGATTTGGGAGCACTTTGCAGTTCCTGGCCCCATGTGCACAACGCCTGCCTCCCCACCTGGGCATGTGCTCAGCACCCTTCAGTGTGGCGAAAAGCCAACATCAAAAAGAGACCTGTAGTGACTCCCAGCAAGCTCCTATCTGATGTCCGGATGACCAGATCCTGGGACACACCTCAGCACGCCGGTCCAGATACAGCCTGAATTTCCCATGGTTTCACCCCATTCCCTTTCCCAACACCAGTTCCTAGCTCTTTCAGGATCTTTACTTTCCACAAATTATATTGTTTTTGTAGTCCTGCATGCACTGGATTCTCTAGACCCAGCTTTTGGCATCCAGCTGCAAAGCAAATTCCTCACAGCCGTTAGTCCCCAACACGCAGCACAGGAGTCCCGCTCTTGCCTTCAGTCACCCTGCGGCCAGGGCAATAGCTGGGGTGCTCAGAGTGGAGTGACGCAGCCTATACGGGACCCAGCGCACGAGAAAGAACATGGCAGCAGCTCCTGTCGTGTGCATCTACCTGGATGTTGAAAGCAAGGGGAAGACCACAGTTTTCTAACGCAGCCAGAGACAAACTGCTTCACTTCCTAACCATGGAAAGACCTACTTCGCACGTCCCTCAGCTGTGCACGCCACAATGCCACTCACCATAGAGCCATAAATGTCACATGATAGGGAATATGTTGTCATGGCAGTAGGCATGCAAAAGTGTATTGGATTGGGAATCCTTCCAGACCTCACTGGGGAAGCTGGAGCTCAACCTTCCTACATCACGCCTGTGATGTATGGGAGGATTACAAAAACCCAAAAAATTCAACTAAGAAAGCAAGCATTTAAATAAATATACGTGAAGGAACGTGAAGGTCTTTAAACAGGCCAGCTGTAACAATGTCATTCTTGACAGATGTTTGTCTAACCTGTTCTTACAGACCTCCCATGAATGCTCCACACACACTCCAGACAATACATTTGAATGATCTCATATCCTCTTTTATTAACCTTGGATCTTTTCTAATCTTGAAAGTCACTGCTTAAGCTTACGGCTTCTTGCACATACATTCTCTTGCTGTTATTTTGTCCATATCCTACAAAAATCTGGTTAGACTTTCTGCATGCTTAGTTCTTGTGGCTGAGCTAATGCAAAGCCAAGTTCATTTCTTACTACACTTTCCATCCTTCTTCTGCTGAGGAACGGCAAACCCTAGTATCATTTCTGTGAGAAACTGCCAGCTACCCTGAACCTCCGTACTCCTCAGACTTGCCCACTGTTTTCAGTGTGGATCAGTTATTCTATCTATTCATCTCACTATCAGCTTTCCTTCAGGTTTTCTTCCGCCTTTACATTTTCTATTAGTACCTCATTCAGGGTTATATTCCAGCGTAAAAGACGGTCCCTCTAAATGGCTTTTTCCTGTTTATGAATCTAAAGCCATAACCAATATGCTCTAATAACTTGCTTAAACAGTTAGCATCCTTTCTGATCAGCTATCTGTGTGGTTGTACTCATGATCCTTTCCCTTTTAATCATTCCCAGAGTAATGATTTTCAATCATTTATGACGTTTATGAGCAGATCAGATTCCCCCCATGTTCTGGATCTCAGAACAAGTGAATATATACTTGACACACAAAAAAGTACTTCATTTCTTTTTCCTCTTCTTGAATAAAAACATTCCAGTCACATGAATTATCCCACCAAGAGTTTGTTACGACAGGCAGGAAGAAATCCTTCTTCTTTGTGATAGCTGACATGACTGAAACCATTGTAAGATTAAGGCTCAGACCTCAATATGTCACCAAGAAACTTTGCTAGGAGATGATTCATCCCTAACCCTCTTGATAGGATACCACATGCTATCCTTCCTGGGGATCAACTGTAGGGAATAAGCCAAAAGCGTCTCCTTAATGTCATGGTTTTCATGTAGATGCCCATATTGCTTGTCTTTCAAGCCGTTGCATACCTATCCTTCCTTCATCCCCAACCCACTGCAGCACCTCCCCCTGTTACGGGGAATACAGAATCATCTACTTGCAAATCTGAAGACCTTCAAATGTTGGTTGCTCCTTGCTCTTGGCTGCAGCCAACTCAAAGAGCAAGAATTCAGATGACATTTCTCATCCGGCCAACTGCCCTGAGAATGAAGACAGCTATAAGGAAATGGAAGATGATCAATGTAGGAGTTGATGAGCGTACAGTCAGGTATCTAATGAGATAAATCTCAGCCATTGCTCAGACCACGGGGAGCTGCCAATGTATATCTAAGTCAAAAATATATGTACATCACTTACGTGCACATACTCCTATTTCGTACCTAGGTCTGTCTCCGCTGTAGTCACAGTACAAGCCCCTGTGGAAGTCACAGGTGTCGGCCTCAGTGCAAGTTTCTCCACGCTGCTTGGCACAGGTCTTGCAGCAGTCGCAGCCGTCTGTGACCAGGCTGACGCCTACCGAGCACCGGGGCGGGGACTTCGGACACTCGCACGGCCACTTACAGTACTGAGTCCGCGTGTAGGCCTCTGTCGTGGCAGGGACGGTGGGGGTCATGGTGGTGGAAGTCTGGGCAATGGCCTATAAACAAAGAAACACAGCTTGGAGAGCGTTCCAGAGAAAAGTGGGCTGCGAACCCTGTGGTGATTAGTCCTCAATAAAAAACCTCTCGGGTCTAAAGAGACTGCAAGGAAACCAAAGAATTAATGTCAGAGAGCCATGGAAAGGGAGCAGTCCCTGCTCTCTTGTAAACCCTTTCAGATACCAGCTGAGGGCAAATGCTCTTCAGCTTGGACTAGCACCCGTACTGCATAGCCCCAGTCTGCTGGTACTCAGCCTTTCCAGACCTCTACTCTCTAAACAGAGGTCTCTCTCCATATAGGAACACAGGCACACATGTCAAGACCCCTCTGACTGATACATGAGAAGAAGGTGTGACATGTCTCCAGCCTGTGTCACCCTGTGGTGCTTGGTGCTGTCAGAGGATTGTGCCACCCCATAGCGGTTGTGTCTGTTCATTGAGACATGGCTCCAGGGTCTCTTGGTTACTCAAAGGCTTCCTCAGGCAGCAGCAGCTGCCCTTCAGGTCACCAAGCAAGATAAAGGCCATCATGTTGCAGTATGAAAGCATGTGGCCCTGTTGGGCCTCGTCTTCCTCAGGTTTATCTACATTTGTGTGGGTCTAGCAACCAAAACATGGGATCCCATAAATCCATGAGGAAACTGGGAGCAGGCCTGTGAGCCCACCACCCTCACAGACACCCAGTCATGGACCTCTGTGTTGTGAGGATGAGCCGAAACCCACTGGCCTAGCACTCCATCACGGACCTCCTGAGGATGTGTTGGCCATTTCATCTCTTCTTGCAATACCACTAATAACACAACAACTGCTGCCTTACAATATCCCAGCCCTTTGACTTGAATAGAGATGAGGTTAGAGACAGGAAAACATAACCTCTGAAACCAAAACCTGCCTAACTGTCTGTGCATGTCTTGATGCACAAGCGCACCCACTTCTGTTTAAAAAATGTTTTGCTTGTCTCCACCCCTATAGCACAACACACATGCAGTTCAGCTCCCTGACAGAGTCCCGGTCCTAAGCAATGAAGCTACACTATGGCTATATCATTTAAAAAAATTTTTAAAATAAAAATAATTTTTAAAAAATTAAAAATAAATAAGTCATGCATTTCCTCTAAGCACTCTGACAAACACCGTTATCCATCCTTTGCAGTGTCCAGACTACCATATTCAGCAGAATTGCTCTCTGTGAATCCTAAAGTAGTCATGAGGCTCTTAGGTCTGTCTGTGATGGGCTCTTCCAGGTCTCACACTGTGGTTCCCATGATGTTGCCCTGGCCCACACAGTCAAACAATTGGGATGTTTCTGCAGTGATTTTCCACTTCCACCTTTTAGCACATGCTTTTGTCCTACATGGAGTCACTGTGGGACCTATAAGTCGGATGAGTGTAAATGAAGCTTCATAATGTTAGTGTTTGTCCCATTAGTCGTACACAAATATTTGCCAGCATGGTGAGCAAGGAAGGAAAACTTTTATGGGGAGGATACTGCCAAGTTTCTGTTTCCTGATCTCCATTTCCTTGGCAAATAAGAAAAAACAAAACTGCAAATTAACTAAAAATCTGATAATCAGATAAAAAATCTGATCAAGGTAAATCAAGATAGAAAAGGGATTTCATGTAATGCAGTGATGCTACGCCAGTAGGCATTAAGGTTACTGTTACCGAGATAACAGAGTGCTGGGGTACCTTAGCTCACAGCAAAACCCAGAGAGGGCAGAGATTCATTGCCTTCTGTACTCTCCAGTCCCTGCAGAGCAAACTCTGGATGACATTTAACTCACCGCCCATGCTTGTGGTGCAGGAAGGGTGCAAACCAGCCCAGTGACAAAGCAAAGATGTGTCTTCTACCAGGATCACTGGTAAAACCTGAGCTGCAGGTCAAGCAGGGCACAGTAGTTCAGGCACAGAAACAAATGGGGTTATTTACAGGCTATCAACAGCAGCCAGGACATGACCCTGCTTAGGCACTTGTGGTCCAGAAGCCCCTTTATGTGACAAGGTGTGAGGGCTGCAAGGAATAAGTGTGTAACCCTACAAAGTTCAGATGAGGAAAGTCAAGAAACTACTAAGGCAATCCCACATTCCTGGCTACCTTGTACTGTACCATATATTCCCCAGTGTTTTGTCCTCTTTACAGTTTCAGATGTCTCAAACAAAAGGCTTTCCATCACCTCTCCATGAAGAAAATGCCCCAACCCAAGGCTTTGTGGGGAAAAGAATCCCCAAGAATTGCGATCCCACAGCCAACGAGATATCCATCAGGATACCTCTGCAAAGCCCTTTTACTGTCTTCTACAGCTTCCTTGTTAGCAGACTCAAATTTTATTAAAGTACATATCTAAACCTGCTACTGCTGTATCTGAAAGTGTATTTAAGTATCTTAGTAATTAGTTAGCCTGTATTTAGAACACTGAATTGTTAACACATTGCTAATCACTGCCAAATAGGCAACGTGTTTGCCCTGGGCATAATTCCCAATTCCATTAAGGCCCCCTTTACAAACAGTTGGCCTTAAATTTGCCTTAAAATCACATTTAAACTCATGTTTAAACTAAAACATACCAATATAATCTACTCCCACTTTAAGGCTCCTTGATGCTGCCAACGTTGTTAAAAGAGGAACATTCAGATCAATGAAAAGCCCTGGCTTTTTAAAAGTAGTATTTTTCATTTCACTCACAATAATTTGAGTAGGTGCAATAATCTGTCACTTGAGAAGAGAGGCCTCTTCAAGTGCAATAAACCTATTTACTTTGTTGCTGATCATTTAAAAAGTGCTTAATAATCAAATCCAGATACACAGACAAAAGTCACACAGCTATTTAAAGAGCCCATTGCCATGGCCCAACCCTGTAAGTAAATCCCTTCACAGCCCCTTGTTTCTATTGTCAACATGAGCAAGCAAACAGCTCCTACCCTGTGTAGATATGAAAGCGTCTGTGAATCAACACACGTAGCAAGGAGGAACCCTGCTAGTCCTATGGTTTTAGTTAATATGTGAAGGACTAAGGCTGAATTCTTGTGAAGGACAGGGTAGCTGGGAGCCATTTGGTGGCTTGTGATAGACAGGAATTTAGAGTAAATAATTTAACAGCCCTTCCTCTAGGTCTGAAGCCTGAGCTGGCCAAGGAAGCTTTTCAAGTGTCCTTATAGTGACTAGCTGTTATAGTTCTTGGACATGCCAGCTGAAAAGTCCAGTGGTATGGCTGAGTAAGCCATAGGAAGGACACTTAGTGTGGGCTACACGAGCTTCTTCAAATAATCAGTGTGGACAGGCATCAAAATACTATGACTCCTGTATTTTGCAAATAGGGAAGGCATGGAGAGATGGAAGTGGCATCATGTCCTAGGCTCCATCGCCACCCGACCAAAACCCAACCTTTGGAAACTGTTGTCCACTGGACACTAGAAAAAGTGCACAACCTGTATAGCTTCCAGGCCCTCCTCCTCTCCCCTCCTAAGTCCCTCAGAGCTTTGCTATGGGATAAACAATTCTGTAGATTTATAAAATTCTTGGCTTTTCCTTTTCCATGGTCAGCTGTCATCACTGGAATATCTAAATCTCTTTGGAAAAGTCATTCAGCCCTACTACTTCAACGTCCCAGAACATTTTGGGATGTAGACACTTTCTTATTAATAGGTATGATGGTTAAGACATCATGAATAATGCTTTATAAATACCACAATAAAAACAACTCTTTCCACAGGTGCTATCAACAGGAAATCACACTGTAATGACCTTCGTCAATGGCCAGCCTTAACTAGAAAAAAACAAAGAAACAAAGAAAAACCCTCATGTAAGTTAAGGTTTCAGGAATCACGTCTTTAATATAGGGTCAATATAATGTATAGGAGGACAACGGTTTTGTAAGAAATCCAAAATGAGAGTGAAGAGAAAATTAACACCAAAAAGCACAGTGGTGGGGATTTGACAAGTTTATTTTAAAATATCAGAAAGAGAAAAGAATGTGTCTGCTAGGAAATTAATTTTTCCAGGTACTGGCAATTAACTTGTTTTGTATAATTACTCTTTAATCTCGGGGTCTGCAGATTTGATATCTTGGATGCGAAGGAGAAAATATTCATGAGCTCTAATTTTGCTACTTTTGGAGGTACAAGCCCATTCTCATTAAAACAAGATGAAGCCTTTCTCACCCTGCCATGGCTGATAACTCTCTATTGAAGTCGCTCCTGATTTATGCTTGGCAAGCTCCAAAATGACCTTCTTTTTTGCATCTGCAGAGAATAGTATTTCTCTAGCAACAATTTCCAGCTAATTTCTGTGTTCACATTCAAGAGAAGAGAAGGAGAAAATAAAAAATGACTCACTGCCTGCCAGGGCCACAAACTCAATATTTTTAATAGCCATGAGTTTTACTATCCAAGTCTTAAAGATACAAAATGGATAGCAGCATTTAGCAGCATGTTCTACCTACTGGCAAAGTATATTTTCAATTTGTTGGAAAATACTGTAATTGTAAGTTTGTTTTAGTTTTGAAAACTGGAAAGACCAAGTTACGATGTTGAAATTAGTGTATACACTCCAAATTGCAAGCCAGCCAAATATATAGCAGCACTTTTACATAATGCATGAGGAAACCTCCAGCTTTGCTTTTAAGCAGCAA
This sequence comes from Calonectris borealis, assembly GCF_964195595.1. Lineage (NCBI taxonomy): Eukaryota > Metazoa > Chordata > Aves > Procellariiformes > Procellariidae > Calonectris > Calonectris borealis. The sequence continues at coordinate 9,390,967 of NC_134313.1, forward strand.
AGCCCTAGATGAATTGCAATATATTCCTTTGCTTCCAGTTTCTACAGGTGTTTAAAAATATATTCATGAGTATTGATTTCACTGTTTCAGTGCTGCAAGATCTTACTCTTAATGCTTTTTTCTTTCAAGTATTTTTCTCATCACGATGAGCTGGGTGAAGGTAGGGAGAAGCTATCCATGTTCTTCCCCTCCAGTTTATTCACGGGAAAATGTCCAGAAAGGATGGTGACTTCTAAATTCATTTCCTCTGGCTATTGGCAGAGCTGGGGAAATGGTTATGAGAAGTTGGCAGAAAGACGTCTGCTCAAACCATAGTACCTTATCATCTCCTGCTGTTTTCTTCTTGGTGGTAATTTTCTCTAAAAGAAGGGCTTTTGAGCTCACTCTTAGCTGCACAAGCTGTGTTTTGCAAGGCACATGCCATTGCGTGGACTCCTTTTAATTTCCCACGGTAGAACACATTAAAGGAATATTTTTAACCTACATTTCTGATACTGCCTTTCTGAGCAAATGCCAGATGTCATTGGTGGAGGGATAAGATGTGATCTGGGTTATCCCCTGTCCTCCATCTCTGACACATTCACAAGAGAAAACAGGCAGTGAGGAAATCTTTATTAAAATGTCCTCCGTACTACTATGTGATCAAATCAGCTGATTTGCAGACTGACCCAAACACCCTTACCGGTGGGAGTTCACGCACCAAGGCCTGACAGCATCAGCCTGTCACTGTCTAGAAATAACTCCAGATTTTGCAGTTTGCCTGTCCTAAACAGGGACACTGAGTTTAAAAACACAACTTTTAGAGGACACCTAGGAATGCATCTCCTAGGAAAGGGTTGTGCATTTCTACTGTCTCCCTGCCAGACAACACATCTGCTTTCTCCTGCTTCCACCTACTGGCTGAACTATTTAGACAGGACAAGCAGAAACGCCTGTAGAGCCAACTCCAACAACACGTACCACCTTAAATTAATGGTTCCCATTAACCAAAATGATTTTAAAAGGCACCCCAGGAGACTCACATCCACATTCACAGAGTTGCAAACATCCTACTACTAACCTGACGTAGCACAGTTCTCGGGGGAACACAGTGTCTGGAGCTTAATAAAGAAGTAAAAACAAAAAGACAAAATGAAATATAAATAATCTATTAAATAAAGCCACATACCCTCCCATCTCTCAGTTGCATCTCTGGGCAAGCATAGAGAATGCTTATCTTCATCCCAGAACAGACAGGGGTTAACAACTCATAATGCATGTCAGAGAGATGGGCACATTAGCAATGAAAAACAGGACCTGGCTTACATCAGTGGGCTTAAACCAGGCCCTCAAGGTAGAAGTTTGTTCCTTGATCTTACTCAGTTGGAACTTCTGAGCTGAATATTGCTGAATATTTGCATTATTATTACACCCGAAACAGATGAGTCGACAAAGAGTCAGTTCTTATAGCAAGATCAGCAGTAATCACAGTACCGTCAGGACTTCCTCGCTGTTAAACTCTTGCTACAAATCCCGAAGTCCCCATGAATCCTCATAAACTATCACAAGGTAATACTCGTGACAAGTGAGCCAGCGTCAGGACAGAAATATAAATCAGATTCTGCAGGACATGTAATGGTAAGAGGAAAATATGATTATTCGGGGCTCAGCTTCCTCAAAGCACGCATGAGCTTCTAGATACCTCATTAAAATTGATCCCAGACATGAAATTTCCAGAACATATTGTAAAATAACAGACTCTGAACCCAGAAAATATAAGACAGTTTTATAGATGTCAGATGCCAGCTGGATTTATTCTTGCTATGCACTGTAGGCTGTGCAGGAAGGAACGTTCTGCATGAAGCATAACATTTAATAGCCTAAGAAAATAAAATACCCACAGTGAGTCAACCATTAATATTTCTGTAGGTCTGTGAGTGATGAACAATAAACTTCCCATAACCTTATTTTGGGAAACGTATCTGTGGGAAGAATGTAGGCAGATGTTTGGAATAGTCTTTTCTAATTCAGTTTAGACAATTACAGAATAAAGATTACATACATTCACCTCTTTGCCAAAATATTGCTTATGCTGGCAAACTCAGTGTGGCCTCACGTTTTCTTCACATTTTTCCATGGAGTGTTCAGAGGGAAAGAACTTCCCTATTAGAAAGCAACCTGATGTTTCACATTGTCCCAGTAGGAGTAGCACTCGCTTAGACTAGGGTGACCTAAAAATGTTTGGACATCATTAACAAATTGACACTGCCACCACAGACTCCACTAATTGGGATATTAAACAGCATAGTTTCTGTGCTCTAAGAACATTTTAATGTCTTGCGCTGCACATGTTCAGTTTGTGCAGCTAATGAGCTCATCCAGTGAAACTAGCTTGAACTAGAGTCTGAAAAGTAACAGGGAACATCTGGAGGAGCAAAGAGAAAAGTCTCCAGAAGGGACAAGCAGACAGACTTCAATTGTAGGAAAGTGGAAAGTGCATTTGGACCATCCAAGGTCAGAGGGTTACAAACCATGCTAAAACTGTACAGAACAAGATGTTGACATATGAGCCACGAGCTGGGTAACAAAAACAGTATCACAGTTCCAGCTCCCAGACAAGAGCAGACTGCTTTGACAGAGGTTTTACTTTGCAATTAGCCATGTTCTGCATTTGCTTATCTCCTATTTTTCACTCATGGTCTTGAGATCAAAAGAAAGACACGTTCTGTCCTCTCACTCCCTTGGGGACACTCTGTTCCAAGCTGGGCAGAAAAGTAAAGCAAGTAAAATTAAGAAGCTCTACTTCCCCCCCCCCCCCCCCCCCCCAGCAAGAATAGCACAGATTTCATGGCATTTTTCAAAATCATTTTGGTTTTCATGATTTTTCTAATAAAAATAGAAATCTACATTTTCGAGTATCAGCGATCTTCTGTTTCTGTTCCAGTGCAGAGCATTTTGACTTAAAACAACTTTCCATTTTAAAATTTTATTGTTATTTAAATTCTCAAATGTGAAACAGTTTGCTTGACCTAATATCTGTACTTCCTTAGAGCTGCTGATGGACTGACAAAGTTATGCATCCTTATTTCCTTTAAGCAGCAATTTTCCTCCCGTGTCAACTTTGCACTGCTATTTCCCCCTTTCTGAGTTGATCACTTTATTTTCCAATTGTCAAAGTGTCTTCCTCCTTGAAATCCTTACTAAGGACTAGTTACTTGTTCTCATTTTGCCGCTGTTTAATGGTTTGTTTAGACAGAATATGGAAAAGAATCTGGTCTTGGTGAGATCTCAATAGATTAATTCACTTCCTGGACTACAGTTTTGAACCCTCACTTTAAATCGAGTATCAAGGAATTGGCAGTCCCAAGGATGGCAACCAAGATGGTCCGAGACCTAAAGGTCATGACCCAGGACAAGATGCTGAGGGAGCTGGGCTTGGGCAGTCTGCCAAAGAGGTTAATGGTGATCTAGTTAGAGGTAGCAGAGGGTATATTAATGGGCAGCAGCCACAAAATGTAGTTGGGGAGGTTTAGTCTCAACACCTGGAAGGCAACTTCTTCACTAGAAGAGCAGTGCAGCACTAGGAATTCTCCATCCTCAGCTGTTGGATTAAAGACCTCCAGAGGGCACTGACAACCAGCGTTTCTGGCAGCCTGTGAATGCAAACCTTGCCAAAACCACGCGTGGAATATGCCCATAAACCCAAACCACCAACAAGATATCTTCATCTGTTCTGTCCTGCATTTTGCCACCTGAAGTCTGGTTCTGGCACACAGAAATAAAAACTAATCTTTTTGTTAAATGGTGCATTTAATACAGACAAAAGAATTCTATTTTGCAGGTCCATCTCCTCTCACATCATGAGCACAGTCAAAAACGCTATTTGGCAGCTAATTATTATTTTATCTGATAACAGGAAACGTACCATAAGTCTGGTTTTGTAGCTGGAAGATTTCAAGATAATAGAAGGAAAGAGAAGCTGCTGCTACTGCTACTTTAATGGCCCCTTTGGAACACATGGCATGTGTGGATTCGTCCAAAAAAACATAACTGCCATTTAATATAGTGTTGTATCATTATATCAAAGCCACCTCAAAACTCTCAAAGAAAGATGAGCATGAAGACTGCACTGCTACATCCCTGTGCTTAAGCAAAAAACAGACAGAACCTACAACTTGTCTGAATAAACAGCAGCATTTCCAGGTAAAGAGTCCCATCATGAAAGGATATTTTTGCACCAAGCATGGCATGTTTTGGTAATTGTAGCTTATAGTATTTGATGAGATCTGTTAGACAGAGAATGCAGATGGAAGACATATAGGTCAGCAACATCCTTAGGACCAACAGAAGACGACGGACCTTTGCACACTCTGCCACTTTCAAAATCCTAGAAAATATTCCCATTACATTTCTCTGAGTGCTATAAACTGATTCATAGAAATAGATGCATATCCTATTTGGATATATGGATATATCTACTTCAGGTCCAGGGATCTGAAGCAAAGTACAAAACAATACACTGCACAGAGCAGATACTGCTTTAAATCACTTCCTCAAGGAATTAAGTATTGAATTCCCTGGGGACACATTATCTTCCTAATCTGTTTTCTTCCTAAAGCTGATATCAAGCTTTTAACCATATCACAGGGTACCAATGTCAAAAAATTGCCTCTTAAAATCCCCCCCAACAGATTTAATTAGACATTTTGTCACTAGAATGTGCCAAAAAGGATCTCAAGAAAGAAATCTGAAGTCCTTTGCAACAGTGAATCTGAAGTCTAAAAAGAGGAGCAAGCAGTAGAATGCTAAGCACACACTTCTGAGCATTTTTCCTTCTGACTCAAAAAGCAAAAATCTACAGAACAAGAACACAGACACACAAAAAAAGACTAAAAACTTTTAAATAAAAGCAGAAAATTCAATAGAAATGTAGCTGCAAGCTCTGGATGACTTCAGACATACAGAACATGGCTGGAAGGGAGTCTGCGCCCATGCACACCAGGTAGACAGCAAGCCAGAAACATGGTGACCCATAAGCTAGAGAAATGATAAATTGCTCTAAGCTCATATTAGAAGTTAAAGTGAGATCAGCACAAACGACCTTGCCAAATTTATGGTGAGATCATTTAGCAGGAGTGTGGTGATTAGCTAGAGGCCTCCTTTTCCCAAGCTTTGCTGAGCTTATCTCCCCAAATCCCTGGAACAAACCCAGCCTAACTGAAGGAATTTACTAGCTCAACATGTGGAGCGGAGACATTACTTGCCAAAACATGTATACAAAGATCCTTCACACAGATGATACTAGAGATCATGAGGGCTAAAGCTAGGAGGATGGAAGAAACGAGTAAACAAATCTGTAATCTGTTAACTTTTCTAGATGATAGTCAAGACCCTGAAGTATCTTGGAGTACAGGATTTGTAAGCAGAACAGAGGAGACTGCAAATGGAGTACACTCAATGTACTCATCATCAGATGTACCAGATCCAGGACACTACTGTGCTGGTTTTTATGATCTGTTACAAGAGACAAGCCTGCCCAAACTGTTTATAGCCTACCAAAAGGAGAAGAGTGGAATAAAGCATCCTGTTTCTTTGACATCTGGGAAACTTAGATCTAGAGATATTCTTACGCAGATGCTCAGCTCAATCTCAGTGGTAGTCAGGTGTGCAATGTACCTGAGCCTAAGGGATATGCAAAAGGACATCAGAAGTCCACAAACTGAATGCCATCTAGTATAAAACTAACCCCTTAAAGCTGGCACCAATCTCATAAATGAGTTCTTCATAGGAGACTCTGACCTATCTGGGGATCATGTTAGAAATCAACACCATCACTGCTTTCAGTCAAATGAAAAAATAATAAAGCAATTCCAAAGAGGGCATCTAATAAGACAAAACTTTACCAGCAGGGAAAAACCATAAAGTGTGGTATTATTATTATTATTATTATTATTATTATTATTATTATTATTAATTATTAATTAAATTTTTTGAATGCTGCCATTACTTCACCTGAGCTACAGGCTCAACCAACAAACAAACCAACCAACCTCCACGTCTCTCAAGAAAGAAAAAAAATGCTGTTTTCAAGACAAGTCCACCAGGAGGGCAAAGTTTTGGAGTACACAACCATTTGAGGGTCAATTCCTCCCATTAAAGTCACAAAAAGAACTTTTTTCTTCTCAGTGAATGTAGAAGCTACTCAGTTCTTACGTACCCAAGAGGATATCTGATCAGCTTTCTCCCAGAAAAGGCAAGAAAGAAAAAATCCCTCTCACAAGACATATTCATTTTTGTTTATGTAGGAACATAGCTGGAGAGGAGAGTGGGAGGAAATCAGATTTGATTGGGACCTGGAGGTGCCAATGCAGGAAGACATATAAGACTACTAAAAGGAGCCAACGTAAGCAGCCTGCTTTAAATGGCAGTTGCTTAAGAGAAGGGAAGTTCCTTTCTAATGTAGACCTCATAGCCACACTGTTGTTGCACATGGATGCACCTTGTGAGCGTCTCACAGTCACTGGGAAAGGATAAATGGCAGCCAGAACAGCACGACTAAAATACGAATGCCTTAAAAGAATATTGATACTAATGAAAGTCAGATGATTTGCACAGTCAAGTTAATTTAGAGCTAGTCAACAAATAAAAACCACTGACAATCAAGCACATATGCAAAATGACTCCAAAAATGTCCCTCAGCAAATCACCAGCTCACTGTCCAGTGTTGTAAAAGATTACAGATTTGGTTATAAGCAGCTACCACATTCGCAAGACACTCAGTAGATCGGTGGGATCTTTTGCACTGGTGAGATTATGTGTAAAAGGTCCCACTCCCTCAGCTTTTCCATGCAACTAGCTGTGCTTGCAGCTGCTGGACGCAAACCCTGGGCCCCCTCTGCTGAGAGCAGAGGAGGAGATCATTGCACTGACTGCACAAGGGACCTGATAGCTACTGTAGATAAAATGCCTAACTTTAGGGCTGCTAAAGGTAGGGAAGGTAAACTCTAGATTGAAGGACTAGGGCATGACTTTGCTATTTGAACTCGGCTTTTAGCCTCTCTGTGTCTGCAGAACGGGGGTGGTAATGCTTCTTTTGCTACAAGAAACAAACTCTGAAGATTGTGAGCTGCCCAGACCATGGAGGAACATGCAGCTGCCATCAAGGGAGATGGCAGACAGAGAATAAGGGCGAGGGAGATCCCAAGAGAGATCCTCAATGAAGATATCAGTATGGATAGGGAGAGGTAGGAAAGCCAGAGCTGCTGAAAGGGCTATAGACCTGTGGTTATGCTGGTGATGTGCCTGGGAAGCACAAATTTCTATCCATTCACCCATAGAAAAATCAGTATTCAGATTGTAGCATATGAATTTTACTGAATATGACTTTCAGAGGTGTCTGGAGAACTTCAAATGCAGGGGGACACCACAGCTGAGCACCTTCAACCCATCTACTTTAGCAAAAAGACAATGTTTCTCCATTTTGTTCACATAAGAGGAATGATTATGTGACAGCCAGCATATTCATCATATATATTGGATATACTTGTAGCTCCACACCAGTAGCAGAGAGGTTTTGCTCAGGATGCCACAGCCAGATGCAGCCAGGTCACCATCAATGGGTGTGATACCACAGATGCCTTCAATTAAATAACCATACAATACCAGAATGAAACCAGACACAGATGTGATGAAGATTTTGTTCTGGTATGAAGGGCTGAAATACCCTTGGCATGTAATTTATCCCAAGCTGAAGTCCAGTGGACACTTTCTCAATTCATGCAATAAAAATTCTGTATACAAAATTTTGGTGCATCAGTCTTCTGCTGATCCCCTTGCCAAGGAACTTACTGATTGAATTGTAATTACTGTGAATTAAACTTAGAAGGTATAATTACTTTCTCCTCCATGAACACAAAACCAGAAAGTGGGGGTTGCAAAGGAGAGAAGTGTTTTCACCAAAAGCAAGAGGAAATCCTGTTCTTTTCGAATAAAGTGTTAAACCGCAACAGGATGTGAAATGTGTGGGGATGTGCAAAAAAAAAGAAGACAAAAAAAAGCTGCTCTGGATGGAGACAAGAGGGGAAATTTGCTTTAAGGAGAGAAACTGGTGATGCTTAAGCAACACAACTGCGAGATTTGAAGGGTTAAACTGTCTGTTTACTGAGCCATCGAGTAGGAAACACACAGCTGTATCAACAGGAAAGTGGAATCTGGAGTCAGAAGTGCATTTTTTAACTTGTGCTTTTCTTCCTTAAATCTACGAAGAAGATTAACAGTTGAGATATAATACAAAAAAGAAAGACCTCGGCTGTGCAAGTTCTGCAGCAACGAAGTATGGAGAGGGGAGAGAGCAGGCTCCAATGTGCCGGCAGCTGGACGGCACTTATCAGCAATAGCATCCACTTTCCAGGCCACCACGAAGAAATAAAGCCTATTCAAGGTTCAAGGGAGTCTCACACCATGGGAATTTACTGGCTTGAGGGTGACTGCCAGGCCCTAAGGTCAAGCTGAGCCAGAAGCAGCCAAGGCACTGCGGACCAGACCTCCCATGACTGTCCATCTCTCAACATATACCCCCACATTTTGGCTGGTCTCCAGGCCACTTGTCTCCTCCCTCCTCTACTCTCCTAGGCTGAATAACCCTATGAAGTTATAATTTTGATTTCCTATTTCTCCATTTTTTGAGCCAAGCTCACAGCCTCAGAGGAGTGTCCAAGTCTCATTGGTTTCAGTTTGGATTCAGTCACAAAGCAGAGAAAAATAAAGAGATATTAGAACATTTATGTGATCTGGTCTCAGGTTCCTGACCCTACACAGAGCTCCCATTAGCTTTCCAAGAAAACAGTTGAATTCAGTGTTTTAATTGTAACACACAAGGGCTTTTCTTCCCCACCGCCCCGCCCCCCCCCCGCCCCCGTTTCTATTACTGAAACTATCTGTTAATGTACTGTGTAAGCCTGGGACAACGTTCATTGTCTGAAACCCCTCTGGCTCATCAGAGCAATAGAAAAGGCAAGAAATGCATTTGGCTTTATCAGAAGGTGAGAAAAAAATGTGAGTTTTGTTACTTACATGGCACTTGGGGTATATCCTTCCTACTGGGACTCTTTTATTGGGAAAACCAAAATACAAACACACAAGCAAGCAAATCTTTTACAAAGAGACTGATACAAAATGAGAAGGAACAACATTTTTTTTTCCAAATACACTCATTTTGTAAGCCAACAACTAATAATTTCAAGCCTGCTACAAACTGCACTGTGGTTGAGGGGAGTTTAGGGCTGACCCTTGGGGACCAGGGTCTCACACCCCATGTTCATAGAGCCCACAACCATTAACTCCTCAAACCAGATACTGCTTGCTTTTTTAGTGAATTTTCAGAAGAGGATGCTGGGGTTTTACATTCACTCTGCTATGTTTTCATCTTATTTTTCATCTTTAAGAGTGATTTAGATCCATATCCTGGTTTTTTTTCAGGTGATTACCCAATTCAGGGTACATGTTGATCTATCATGTCATGCAGTAGATCTTAACAACATCAGATAATCCATTTAGGTAGCAGTTTTGCAAAAAATGAGTGAAAATTATAGGGAGTGTACATCACTTAAGCTTTAATAGCATTAAAAGGAAATAAGATGACCACAAAAAATTATGAGATTAAAAGATACAAAAAAGCACTGGGGCTTTCCACAGGCAGAGGCTGAAAAGCCAGGGCAATTCCTAGGAGGCAGCATGTACATTTGTAACATAAAGATCCTTCGGAATGACTACTACTCAAATACCTCATATAGATTTATTTGACATTAGTAAGAAGGGAATAAAAGAATGGTTTCGTTCCAAAACGGTGCTCCTTCAGCACTGAACTGGGGTTCATGCGAAAGTTCGCATCCACAGATGCCCTGAGATCTTCTCTGCAGCTCCAAATTGAAAAGTTTCTTTTTAATAGTTTGGCTACTTGATAGTATTCTTTAAAGAAAACCTTGAATTCAGATTCAAAATATTCACTATGATGTTCTCTCACAGTCGTCAAGTTTCATTACCTTGTCATGGACAATTTCTCTACATCTTGTCTGTATTGCTCTGGACTTCCATGGAGCACACATTTAAAATGCTACAGGCTTGGCATAGGAAGGATCTTTCTTTTGGCTGCTAGCTGATGGCTAGGAACATAATTCTTTCCCTTTTTGAAAATCAGCAGGGCTTGGCCCAGAATATTTGGCTTGCAAGACTTGGATAAAGTTGGTTAAGCCCTCATGTAAGCTGAGGGCCATTGCATTGCAACACAGTTTTGCAGCAGGTATTTGCCCATCTCCTGCTCTGGAGCCCCATATCAAGAGGAGGCCACCTGAGGCTGTGGGTGCATGGGCAACCGGGTCTTGGTTTCACTGCCATGGCCAGCCCCATGCTGTAGGCCCGAGAAACAGTGTGTCCTTGATGCTGACAGGATAACAACATTGGGGTTCTCTCACCCGTGTTTTAATTTCCCATAGCAGTAGCTGAGCAGAGCATCAAGGATGAGGAGCCAGCAGGATCGCAGGGAGAAACAGTCAAGGGGAGCTTGGAGAAAAGACCACCCACGTAAGTCTCCCATGTGAGGCTTGAGAGATAGGCTGATCCAAAAAACTTTTCTAAGGGGCATTTGCTTTTTTAGCAAGAACCGCTGCAGGGCAGCAGTCAGCAGAGTGATGGCTACATCTTGTCCCATGTGCTATGAAAAAGGAGGAGGGGGTGGTGATGAGTCCCTGAACAGGGGGAACAGGCTGTTCCTGGAGAGCTGGCCCAGAAACGGCAAAAAGAACAAACTCAGGCGATGGGAAGGAAGGGGTTCAGAAGAGGTCGGAGCCAGCTCTCAAGCCAGCCTGGGCTTTGCACAACAAACATTATTCCAGACACGTTTGAAGCTCAGATCCTGTTCTAATACACAACAGAAAGCCCCAAAAAGTATCTGTACCTTCCCCCCTGTCCCCAACAAAAGCTGACACATTGCAAATGGGGAAGAAAGAAAAAAAGAAAGAGACCACTAGATTTGCCCTTGGCTTTTACAAGGCTTTGGGGACAAAACCATTGCTTTCAAATTAAATACAATGGAAACTATAAGTGGGGAAACTAGAACACCTCCTGGCACAAATTCATGAAGAAAAAAGGAGTGAAGTTATTAGTATAGGAAAATAATGTATTGTGCTGGAGAATGAATCCTCCTGCCCTTGAAGTCAGTGGAAACAGAACTGAAATTCAGGGCTTTGGTAAAAAAGATGCCAGAGAATGAACCTAAAATAACTGGCGTAAGCAGTAAATGTGAAGGCTGATATACTCGGAGGTATCAGCTCTCTGGATGGGAATGCACACACAGCGCTTGCAAGGGCAAGCAGACCATGTCACGGTCTGCTTCTAGGAAGCATTGCTCGTGGTGGAAAGCAGCACCTTTCACAGGGAGGAAATTATTGAATAACCCTGTTTCAATCTGGAGCCCAAGTGACTGTCCCAAAGGCAGACAGGATGTCTGTGGCACAGCCAAAAATAACAGTTAGATTTCTTGTTCCTACATTGTAACCATACCACGATCCCTCCTCCTACACACAGCTAATAAACTAAGTTGTTTAGTTCTTACTGGATGCAAAAAAAGAAACCGTTCCACGGAGCAGACTCTCAGATGCTGTCAGTTCAGCAAAGTCAATTGCTTAGTGTTTTATCTTTCAACCATCACATGAACCTGATGCCTGCAAAAGGGTAAGACTCTTTCACCTCTCCAACACCTTCAAATTCAACAAATCAGTGGTGATCAGCAATTTATAACTTGATGCATCTGTGCAAAGTGATGAAATGTGTCCTTCACACATGATTCACTCTTGCTTGCATGCAGCTATGATACCTGCTGGGGCCCAGGTCTAAACCAATCAGGTGACAAATTTCTCATTTCTGATTTTGAGATCTACTGACACCACGAATGGCATAAAATAATAATAAAAAAAAAAACCAAGACTCCTTGCTCAGGCCAGGATATTGCTGCAGCTCCACCACAACCCACTGACACGGGGAGTCCTGCACCCAGGCCCTGAGAGCTTTGGCAGGTCACAAGGGGAAAGATGCTTAGACTTCATGCCCATCATCACCCACATGCCTCCCAAAAAACACACCACGCAAATGCTGCCACGTCCCCATCCTAAACAACTCCAAACTGGAAAGTGGCAACATCTCAGCCCTTAAACAGTTAACGCTGCCGCTTTCATACATAGAGGAGGACATCAGCTAAGTGTTTTGTCTCCAGGAGGATAAAGATGAATTTCTAATTATATGGCTGCTGACATTTTTGCTTATCTCTGAATAACTGGTGTTGGCTGCCTGTAGCCCACAGCAAGCAGCAGGAGCGGGAGCTGTGCGCGGAGCCTACACGCAGGTACGGGTTTGGTCTCCGAAATCCCCGACGCGCGAGGGCAGTGTTGGTGCACAAATGACAAGGCTGTGGTGCTCCCCAGCAGCCCTGCACAGCACCCTGCTTCTGCCAAGCATCCCCCCTGGGCCAAGGCTGCTCCACAGACACCATTTGTGCCAGAAAAACCACATTTGGGAAGCGTAGGGGAGGGAGGTATTAAGCCAAAATATTTATATGCCACTGTAGAGGTAGTTTTTCTGAGAAAGCTTCCCCTTTATTTTACAGGGTGAACAATAAAACCAGGATCAACACCTTTACGGTCATATAGTCACATGGGAATGAGACAAATGCAATTCTTTAATTATTCCTCTATAAAATGGTACAATCATCGAGGATGCAGAGTTTTTAAAGGGATCTCAACTATGCTGCCATAATATCCATTTATTCCTCTAATAAAATACTCCAGCCTCCCAGATGATACTCGGGAAAACATATTAGTATTGCTGGGGGTGGGGGGCGAACAGTCAAAACCAGTCAAAAATAGTCACAAACATCTCCTCGAGTGCAAACAGACTACCGATACAATATGTATGGAATAACTGACACAAAACATAAAAATATAGGGTGGATGTGGGTATATGCATACATGTATTATATATATGTATATGTAAATCACAGAGAATTAAGCATATCAACTATAAGAAGCAGAAGCTTCTTATCTGAGCCTGAAACCAGGCACATAATGCATCGTTCCATCGCAAACTGAGGAGCTCACCCACACCCGGGCAGCTTTGGCGGGTCAGGAATTCACCAGCGTTCACGAGCACAATCATACCTCCTCTTTGGGGAACCCCAGTGCACTGGGGAAGCTAAGCACAGGTTTTGATGCAATATCTGGAAAAATAAGTCAAGTGAACCCCAGAAATCCACTACCTCATAGACATCAGCTTGCAGCTTCTCTGACCCTTATGTATTTTTAAATGTAATTTTAAAAATGTACACTTGACACTCTATTGAAACAGTGAAAAATAATAGTGAATGATTTCCATAAACGAACTGCAGTGTTAAATAGCAGGGATGTCATTGTATATTTAACTACAGTTATTGCAATACTTAGGGTCAAATGTAGAAGAAAAAAAGAAAGAAGCCAACTGAATTTGCCCTCATTCTCTTACATCAATGTATATCAGCCCACACACAGATGCTGTGGGTATGACCTAGTCCTTCAAGACCAAGATCCAGCAGGAAATATTGCTGGCAGTGCTTATAAATAAATCACCTGTTGAATGGCCAAACTAGTTAATGGAACCTGGATATTTTCCTAATTATTTTTCCACCCTTTTTTTCTCATAAAAATGTAACCAAAGAGTTTTATAGTGTAATCCACTAGCAGATTCTCAGCACTGGCTGCAGTTTTTGTGGTTTGGTCCTTCCTTGCAAAACAGCTAAAATGACCCAGCTGTTACTCTAAAACCAGGGAATTAGTAGCCTGTGGGCAGCCAAGTACATGTGCCAGCCATTCGGAGGAGCACTTAATTTCCCCCATATGGGTTTCAATGTCTCTGCCTTCTTATCAGCCCAGATACAGAAGGTTCTCTTTGTCACAGCAGATATAAGCTGGTGATCATAAATGTGAGCTATAGCCTGCTTGGTCATCAGACACATCCAGGAATATTTTGGTGGACTTCAAAACCCAGAAAAGAGGATCCACAAGTCCAAAAAACACAGATGCAGAGTGACCTCTTGCACCACAAATAGGAGAATGCCAAGGACACCATTTATCAGGCATGGCAGTGACAATGACACAAGTGTTTAGAGCCCAGTCAGGAGATGCTTTAAGATAGCGATGGCATTTTGGGGGGAAGTTACCAGTCTCTCTGCAGAGCCCTGGTACATTAGTTGTCTGCCCAGTGCAAGAAGGCTGGCCGCTTCATGGAGTAAAACAAATTCACCAGGGTCACTGCTTCAGGTGATTAGTGTTGTCCCCAAAAGGCACCGAACTGGATTTCAGCAAAGCCATGCTCCCTTCTTTTCTCTATAATCTTAATTTCACAGGCCAAGCATACATATATGGATATAAGGAAACTTCAGCAAGAGAAAGAAACAATCCCCCACTCATCTTGCTGTCTCTTGTTGCTCAAAAAGCTTCAGTAAGAAAACACCAAAAATGAAAGCAGGATGGTAGTCTGGAAAGCTGGTAGAGCATGGAAAGAAATTGAAACTTTCAAACCACTCAAAAATTAAAGTTTGAGATGCATTCATAAATTCTATAAAGGGGAAAGTGACACTGTGCACATGTTGCTGCCTTCTGGAAAAAAAAAAAAAAAAAATCCCTGAGTCATCCAGAGCAATTTTGGTCAAAGTTGTTAAGTCTATGTGGGTTGCACTGTTCCCGGTGGCACAGAGTTTTGTGTCAGGTATTGTACAGAATTACAAAGTTGCTTACTACTATTGACTTTACTGTGTTCTTTCCATTATATACAGATACTACATATAGTAGTTCCATGTTTCTAAATCTAATGTAGCTACTAACTCAGTCAAGCCAGACAGTTGCGTGCTAGAAACGTAATAATAAAACCAATGTTTCATATCCACCTGGAAGCTTTACACTGGAGATGATTTTAGTATGCTAGGAAGGTAAAGGACAGGTTCACCTGAAGTAGGAGGAGTTTATTTCAGCTCTAAGAAAAAGGTATAGAAGCAGCCAAAGCATTACAGTTATTGTGAGTTCTGTTCATCTGAGTGTCAATGAAATACTGGACCAAGTGACCTTGCTATGCTGCCCCATCACCAAGTACGAGACATTTTTTCTTATAACTCCTTCCGAATCTGCAAGGCAAGCTCTTAGGAGAAAGTCCTTTTGCAGGGCTGGAATTGCTCCATGACAGCAAAACCCTAACTGCGCACATGTCCAGCAAAATCAGGATCCACGTGACTCACAACCCTCCATGGATGATGCGTGAGCCCACAGTTATTTCTGCAAATACCTCTCAGGTTTCCCTTTGGGCTCATTGCACGCCATCCTGGAGTTCATGAAACTTGGCCTTACAACTTGTTCATCTCTTATTTGCTTTATAGGTTAAGTAGAATGACAGACTCAGACTAATAAAACAGAAGAACAACGTGGGAGCTATTGAGAAAAAGAAGAAGAACACAGAGATGACCACACAGTCCTGGAATGCATTACCAACCCAAGTATTAGAAATTCATTATTTAAGTTGTGCTGCAAAGCTTAGCTTAAGTGTTATCTTCTTCCACAGCTATTTCAGCCCAAAGGCTCTCCTTTCCTTCCCCATCCACAAGAAGAACTACTTGTAGAGCAGAGCCAGCTGTTGGCACAGAGGTAAAAATGCCTTTTCTCCCTTCTACTTTCCAACACCTAGCCCAGATGCAAGGATTACAAGTCAAAGCCCAGCAGCAGCCTATTAGAAGGCACAAAGGATTAAGAGGACTCCAGAAGCCTCACCCAGGATGCCAGAATAAGCAGCAGCCAAGAGGGAAACACAAAAGGTTTCAGTATGGATGCAATAAATAACAGAGGCACTAGTGGAGGTATCTCCCAGAGCTGGGAGACCACCAGGATGGAGGAGAACCAGTGATCCTCACCCACAGCTAGGAAACCCAAAGCAGCACTGGAGAACATCTGCACAGAGCTGCTAAAGCAGCAGAGGCAGAGGCCCTTAACCCAGGAACACATCTGTAAAGATAAAGCCAACCTGCAGCAATGGGAGGCTGAAGGTAACTCATCTCAGGGTGCAGCAAACCCCGGGTGGGACAAAACTTGGAAGAAGGATTGATGGGAAAATTGGGTGCTGTACACCCAGTCCAAGAAACTGGGTCTGAATTTTGGTGAACATCAGAACACAAAAAGAAAACAAATGGGTACACTTTGTTTGGGCCCATCACTGACAAGCTGACAGCTGTCAGTCAAAGTTTCTATTTAATAGAAACAGAAAATCTTACTTTTAACATAAGCACCCTAGGAATGAAGATGGTTGAACTATATTACAAGAAAGCAAAGGGGGAATCGGGAGGAACATCTTAATCCAGGGTGCCTACCTGCACCTCCTGGTGACAAACTTCAATCTGAAAGAGTGAGCAAACCTTACCCTGCTTTCTGGTCCACAACATGAGACACTGTCAGACTGGATACTCAAATGCATCTTCAGCTGAAGCTGTGGGCGTTCAGCTTTTGCCAGGCCACAGCTGACAATGTTCACATACGTGATACTATTTCTTTTTTTTTTTAAACAGCTTCATTTCCACTCATGCTAAGAGCCAGGGCTGTCCAGACAGGAATGCTCAAGACCCCTCTGGGACACTGAGGCCATCCAAAAAGAGCAGTTCTCAGTAAGCTGAGCACTGGAAAGAAGCTAAAGCAACTCTTAACATCCCAACGTGGGAGCCCAGAGCTTCTGAAGAAAAAATCAAATGTCTCATGTGGGTGTGGAGGACTTCTGAAATTTTTGACCAGTGCCTTTTCCTAGCACCTGGGAAAGGCAGGAGAAGCTAAACATGCACAACTCTTTCACAGGACAAACAGCCAGCAGAATCATGTAACCCTTATGCTTTTGCTAAACCCACAGCTATCATTTTTAACTAATGCCTTTCCCCGAGAAGCCCCACCAGCGGAGCACTCGCACTGCTGCAGTGTGAAATGGGGACAGGACCTGCCCGAGGGGACACAAACAGGCAGTGGCACAACTGCGAGGGGGGTCAGGAAGCCAATTCCTGTCCCCAGCTCTGTCTTGGTTAATGCTGGCAGAGACTGTTGCACGCTGGCAGCTGATGGCTATCAAAGCAAATTCAGACACTGATAGGAGAAGTTATGAAGAAAATGCATAAAAGCCTGCTGCTCTCAGCAAAAACTCTGTGTGTGTATGTGTTTGTGTATCTGGGAGGCATCTTCGCTTCATCAGACACAGACTTGCGTCTGAACCTCTGATCCGTCCGAAGCACATTCAGTGCTACCTTCAAGATGTTGCCTTGGCAATGATTTCATTCTGCAAGTGGATTTGTGAGGGGGACTGCCAAATAAAAGACCAGCTTTGGGAAAGCCCCACATATGGTGCAGCCATACCCATGGGGATTATGTCTACCAGCTTCGAGCCACAAGATACTCATTTACTTAGATGAATCTTCAGCTGCTATAACCAGAGTAATTTTAATTGACATCTACAATTTATGGAAGTGTAGGGTAGGAGCCCCTCCAAAGAGAAGTGTATCGACCCTGTCTCTGGTAACTAGATGGTGTCAAGCAACAGGGCATGGTGGGAAGGTTAGAGGGTCAAGACACATCAACTTTGAACCTATGCTGCCTAAGATTATCTATGCATCATTATCCATGTTGCAAGCCTGTAGCCTTCCGTTACGAAGCACTCAATAAAAACCTCAGTTCACCTCCCCTGGAGAGCCACAGGATTTTTGCAGGCAAAAATAAAGGCATCTGGAACTTTTAGCATTAGACTATATATGAGCTGCTAGCAAAACAAATAGATAAATGAATAAATCAATCTGTAGCCTTTTCTCTCTTTTTTTTTTTTTCTTTTTTTTTTTGGTTCAAGTTTGGTCAGAATGTGGTTTCGCCTGGAAGAGCCCAAAGAAATGTAATAATTTTTTCCTCCCACCAAATCCAAACATTTTACAAATTAAATTTTTGGCCTCACATCTGTGCCAATAAATCTTATAAAAAGGAGAAGGAAAAACTGCACATTACAGTTCTCAAACCACTTTCCACACAGCCTGAGGCAGCCCTGAACTTGGGTCATTATCAGTGACTATCTAGTGAAATCAATGCTCACAAAGGAGATGGTGCCTACATAAAACTGTCTTTAAACATCTCTCTGCTTCCTTCCTCCCCCTAAAGCCAAGGGAGGCTGTCACTGCCATCATATCAAATAAAAGTGTCAATATCTGCCTACTAGTTGATGCTATTTGCTCTTTGACCTGTTGCTTACCAGCACCATTAAAGGAAAAGTCTGCAGGTTTGCATTCACCTCTTATGCACACACCACCCATTCCTCCACTTCAAATGTTTTAGAAGCCTCCAATTCTGTTCTTCTTCCTATATAATCTCCTTTACTAATTTTCTACAAAGTGCAGAATTGCTTTTCTAATCATCACCCTGGTTTGGGACATTTTTGAACAAATCAGGACTAGAGGCTGAAGATCCTGGCTCTGATTCCTCGATGTGCAGCACTGAAAGGGGCCAACGCATCCAGCCTTAAAGTCCTCGCTGCAGAAATGACTCAGGCACCAAGGAATCTCAGCCTAGTTGACGGGACTTGGGCTCCCATGGTCTCTGCCCTTATATCTATGAAAAAAAAATTTAAGAAATGTTTGAAAACTTATGCCTGAAATTCCAACTATGCGCAGCTATTTTTCTCTTTGCAAGCCCACCACCTGTGCAGTTATGCCCCAATACAAAACCTTGTTGATAAAAGTGTTTAAGAACTCAGTAACTGCCTGTAGCTTAATACAGTACTGGGGAGGGGGACACTCCTGCAGAACCTGATAGCTGCCTTCTGAAATGCCCTTTGAGACCTGCCTGACCTTCCCATATTAACTCTTTTGTCTTTCTTCCTGGAACAAGTATATACATTCCAGTATATTCCAGATAGTCAATCCTCCTCTTTCCCAGTGGAGTATCTTTTTCTGTCCATATTTCTTCATATATGTGAAGAGTGACAAGTCCCCAGGGTGACCACAGGGCTTTGCCTGTGCACAGTGACCTGCCTGATGCTACCACTCCATGGATGCCCCTGCAGTGTTGGAAAGATCTTTATTACTGTTGTGATGATGTCACCAAAGATACAACACAATAGACAATGAGGTGGGGTGATGTCAGTGGTTTATCAGCACTTATCTGTTATGAGTCACCGTGTGACTTAGCTGAGATATCTCTCATGAGCAGGGTAGCCATGCCAGCTAAGTAGTCACAATATCCCATACCATTTGCAATATCACTTGCTCCTTCAGACATCCTTCCCTTAAGCAGACCAAACTAAGCCTGCTCTTCTCCCAAAAGTCCCTTGAGTATTACATAGACCTCCCAGTTGCTCTCCCCAGCCCCTCTCATCCCTCCACGCTATACACTCTTTTCATCCCCGTTCCCCCACTCCCTTATGTACGCCAGACAGAAATCTGCCCTTCGTCAGCCTACCAACCCACCATCACATCCCAGTTCAGGCATGGAGAAGACCCACAGAAAGCCAGTTCATTACTGGGAAGAAATCATCCCTACTCAATGTTTGTAAGCACAACCTTCTAAGGTCCAACTCCGCGGGTGTGTTCAGGAGGTGACAGTGCCCCTGGGATGCTCCATAGAGACACAGCTTCACCTGCGCCGTTCAATGGAGAGCTTGAACTGAAACAGTCGAGACCCACGACTCTTTTTAGGCTATTTTTGATACTGTTTCAAACTCTTTTTTAGACAATCTTTAGACCAAACTTGCTGCCAGCAATATTTGGATTGCACTCCCTTACTCACCCCCACAGCAGGCGCGTGTGTCTGCATGCACTCACACGTACTTTCATGCTACAGCAGCTTTTTTAACAAACATCTTTGATATCAAGGAAACCCAGAACAACCACTGTAAAATTTACAAGGCTCACACAGATCTCCTCTAGTAACGCTGTTTGGGGGTGACCCCTCCCTCTACGTGACTTTTTACTTGCTCCACTAAAATCAACTGAGGTCAGAATCAACTTACCTCAGAGAGCCCAAGAGGTACATTTTGTTTGTTTGTTGTTAGTTTTGTGTTTTGAGTTGTATTTTTTTTTTCTAGGAGAGGCGCCATTATCAGTCCATCTCCACACTCACGCAGGACTTATCGCTTTGCCATCTGCTTTCACACAGGTGCGTCTGGTGTACCACACCACGCGTGCTACTTTCTTGCTTTAAAGCCCGGCTTTATCTCACTACACACAAGCCAACCCCTGATGCCAGCAGCCCTGCAGAGCAAAATCCCCCCTGTGCAAAGCAGTTGATGTTACCCCCCTCCGAGCAGAAGCGATGCTCAGAGACACCTTCACACGTGTCTGGCTCAGGGAACGCCACAGCCCGAGCGGATCCCTAAGATCCACCCTCTGCATCTCTCTTTCGGGGTCCCCTGGGCTCCCCGAGCCCAGCGTTGCTCCTGGGATGGGGATGAGGAGGAGGGACATCGCAGGTCCCGAGGCGGCCGCTCAGTCGCTCTCCCGCCGGGGACAGGCGCTCCCCGCACCTACCGCCTCCCCGCCGTGGTGGGCACCTTCCTAACCCCAACAGCTCCCAACAACCAGCTCTCTCCCACGCGGATTTTACACACGCCGCAAGCCCGCACCGGGGAAGGAAAAGCAAAACGCAAACACGTTCTGCAATGAGCGGCTTTCCCATGCAAGTTTTCCCAAAGAGGAAGGGAAGGAAAGCAGCTACTGCCTGCGTGGATCGGGCAGCTACAGAGATGGGGAGAGGGGGAAACAAACCCTCCTCCCCTGCCGGCCCCGGGGCAGCCCCGGCAGCGGCACACCTGCGGGAGCGGCCGGCGGCGCCCGGCTCCGCTCCCGGCTCCGCTCCCGCTCCCGGTCCCGCTCCCGGCTCCGCTCCCGGTCCTGCTCCCTGCTATGGCACGGCACGGCTCCGGCCCCGTTCCCGCACCGGTACCGGCACCGGCACTGCTTCTGTCCCAGCTCCCTTTGGGCACCGCCCGGGGACCTGCCCTTTCCCCTCCAACCCGCTCCCTTAACAGCCTCACCCTGGCTGCTTCGGGCAGGAATGGGTGATCTTTTCCTCCTTCTTTTGCTGCGCAATACAAATAGGAGCAATAAAAGGAAAAGAAAGAAAAAAAAAAAGGGAAAAAAACCACCCCACACTACAGTTTTCTGTGCAGATCCACCTGGATGCTGAGCAGAAGTGCACTCAACTCAGAGACACTTCTGCACTCTTCCCTTTTCCTTCTTTCCTTTCCTTTCCTTTCCTTTCCTTTCCTTTCCTTTCCTTTCCTTTCCTTTCCTTTCCTTTCCTTTCCTTTCCTTTCCTTTCCTTTCCTTTCCTTTCCTTTCCTTTCCTTTCCTTTCCTTTCCTTTCCTTTCCTTTCCTTTCCTTTCCTTTCCTTTCCTTTCCTTTCCTTTCCTTTCCTTTCCTTTCCTTTCCTTTCCTTTCCTTTCCTTTCCTTTCCTTTCCTTTCCTTTCCTTTCCTTTCCTTTCCTTTCCTTTCCTTTCCTTTCCTTTCCTTTCCTTTCCTTCTTCCCTTCCCTTCCCTTCCCTCCCCTTTCCTCGACAGCTCACCTTTCCCTCCCCACTCTCACATCTCCCACCTCCCCAAAGCTCACCAGTGCCCACCTTCCCACATACCGCACTCAGCTCTCCCAGCCCACCGTGCATTAAAACCAAGTGTATTTGCAGAAGACGAGTCTCTCCTGCAGTTTCCAAACTCACCTGCAAAATGCTGCTTGTTGCTAGAATCCAGGGCAAAAGCCACCTCATCCCTGGAAGCCGGGATTAAATACATTGATTGAACCCAGATTTAGAGCCGTTTTGAACAAAAACACCACTTTGGGGAATGCAGAGCAATCCTGAACTGGCAACCTAGCCTAGGCACTCTGCCTTTTTCTCTTGGCTCTTTGGGGATTTTATTAAAGACAGATCTGACGTCAGGGTGAAGGACAAGCCCTGCATTTTTCCTCTGGAGAAACTTTTCCTGCCTTCACTTCTTCATTTTTGTGTGTGGTGTTGTCCCACCTCCTGCATTTCAGTGTATCGCCGTTAGCCAAAGGGCTCTTAAAGGGAAAGCTGCAGCGCCGTGGTCCATCGCACTGCGATTTTAGCTCTGCGCCGAAACGCTCAAAGCTTACCCCTCGTGTTGCTCATGGCATTCAGACTCTTGCAACTTAGCTAGTACGGCAAGAAATGTTTGATCTGGCTTTACTGGTTATGATTAATGACCTGACATGTATACGAATATGCACAGATGTTTAATTTATTTAATCTTTTAAAAAGAGTGGCTTCATTTGAAGTGCAGAAGGATGTTTGTCCCGTAAGTGCACCCCGCGGGAGGCAGTCTGCCGGCTCCCTT
Source organism: Calonectris borealis (assembly GCF_964195595.1). NCBI lineage: Eukaryota > Metazoa > Chordata > Aves > Procellariiformes > Procellariidae > Calonectris > Calonectris borealis. Next base: position 9,413,371 of record NC_134313.1, read on the forward strand.
GGGACCCACGCTCTTTACAAAGCAGCCCACATGGGAAATGAAAGGAAGGCACACTATCCCCTGCCATGCTTCGCATCCCTTCCGTGATTTTAGTGGAGTGTATCAGAGTATGCGTCAGCTCCTGGGCCCAGTTATATTTCTATCCTGGGCAAAACAAATATTGCCCAAGTACAAGGGAGTGCAAACCCCACCCTGAACAGAGATAAACTCTCTGATCACCTATATTCCTGTTAACGTATACCCTGATTTTAGCCGGGTCATCTCTGATGTGTTTTTCTCCTTTGACCCAGGCAGAGGCACAGTATTTTCCCTCACCCCTCTAAATCTGAATTTAAAAGAATTTAAAGTCTCTTTCATCTTTAAACTGAAATAGAATACTGCAAGGAAAATGAGTGCTTGCAAAGAGAAGAAAAATCATATTTAATAGCTTTACAGATCTTAAACCCAAGAAAGAGTCGAGACATGGGCTTAAAGAGATGTCAAGGTAAATTTAAAAGTAGGCAAACCTTCCTGCTCGCTATGGCAGGCTGGGCAGTGATGGGTGGGTGAACACTCTGACGGCCAAACTAGAACTGAGATAGTGCCTTAACCTCTGCTCAGCCTTGGCTACCTCCTGTAACTCAGGTGTGCCAGGTGGGGTTGGGGTGAGCCCCCCCCACCCCCCCAGCAGCCATCCCAGCCCTCCAGGGGACCTGGCACCGCGGTGGGGTTTGCTCCCCGGATCCGGCACGGCTGAGCGCTCAAGGCTGCGGCTGTCGGAGGGTGGGGAGGGGAGAGCGAGGAAGCCGTACTCCAGTAACACGTATTCTCGCGGCGACTTCCATCCCTTCGTGCTGTGTGATGTGACATGGGCAGTTTCATGGTTTTACATCAGCTGGACCAGGGAGCTCTAAAAGGTTTTTTGTGTGACAGTCTGGACACCGTGGAAATGATTCAGCCAGAGCTTAGCTGGATGAAGTGCCACCTTCTGCCTTCCTCCTCCAGCACCTTCACCCCTACCACAGCCCCTTCCCAGGACATACCACCCTGAAGACCAGGTTGGGGATTGTATTTTCTGTCAGGTTCCTCCAGGGCTGTTTCTGTTCTCCTTTCTCTATATCCTTCCCTCTCTTTCCTCACTTCCTCCTCTGTTCATTCATTCCACCTCTCTTTATCTCAATATTTCTCTCTCACCCCTCCCCATCACCAGCGCCCATCCTTCCTCCTACACCAGCAATACTCAGGGACGCTCTCTCTCTGCTGAGGAACCTAGAAAGAAGCCTGCTATCTTCATGTCACCTGGATGGTGTTCATCTGCAGATGGCTACTACTCAGTGCCTGACTTCGGGGTCGAAAGCCCTGAGCACCTTGTGAAGGAAGGAGCATTTTGAGAGTGCAATTCCTCTGACCTAGGTGAGAGGTCTTCTTTAAAAAAGAGGTGAAACTTGATGGATCAGCCTAGGGTAATAGGCTGAGATGTAAAGTAGGTGGCTAATACCTCGTACAAGGTAGGCTTGCTGGCTCGGAGCTGAAGGGGCCATGTTAGCAGGCCTAGCAAAAGTAGCTTTGCAAATGGAAGATGAACAAGAGTTCAAAGCTCCTGGGTTATCAGACTCCAAAACCAAGGGAAAGAACACTTTATAAATCACACCAGAAATGGCAGTTTGTGGTTTTTGGTATTTTTCCCCAAAAAACATTTGATTATCTCACTCTCTTTTGACTATTTCCCCTGCATATTTCATTCCCCTCAGTGAATTCCTTAACTGATGCTGTGGTCAAGTGTGTCAGCAAGGATGGAGTCTGAGATGTGGACATCTGGCTGCTTGCAGCTCCACAGCTCATCTCATGTTGGTCATGGGAGTTTATCATGTGGCGACCATAAACCAGACACTGTCTTAGCTTGGATGAGACAGGGATCAAGAAGCAGGCCTGCAGCTCCAGGGCAGGGGTGCTGAGACATCCAGCTGCTTCAGCAGCCTTTCTGATAGCGATTCCTGTGTGGATACAGCACATCGGTGCACTTACAGGTGTGACTGGGTGTCAGGTTATTTCATTAAGTCTCAAACGACAGGGACGTTTAGGCTTTTGTTGAACTCAGTGATGGCCACAGCCCACGCCTTGGCTTCTGCTCCTGGGGGCTCTCAGTTCCCTCTAAGGATGACAACGGTGAAAGGGATCATTGCAATCCTGTATCACCCTGGCTTAATCCTGGGGAGTCTTGTGCTGACCCCAATAAATGGAGGCTCTAAAGACACTTCTCTGTCTAGTTCAAAGACTTAAATTCAATTTAAGATCTTCAAATGATGGAAAATCCACTTCATGTTTTGGTGAGTTCAGTTACATTCACTATTAAAAGTTTGTGCCATATTTTCAAGTCTGAGTTTGCCAGTTTCATCTTTCTGCCAACGTCTGCTTGGCTGATGAGAATTCAGTACCTTCTTCCAACATATAAACATGCAAGGGTTCAGTAAATCACCGCTGACTCTCCTCTTCAATAACACAAGGAAGCCACATTGCTTTTAAGACTCGGTGTCTAATTGGTTTTTTGGACCTTGAAGCAATTTTACAGTTTTAATAACTTTTGTCTCTTTACCTTTCGCCTTTCATGGACATTATGTCTGCGAATGCAACTATCCATCACTCTGCAGTCACACTACCCACAGTGAACTGGAAACAGGTAGCACGCCCCAGTGCAAACTAGCTCTGATTCTGTAGCCTAACATTTTAATATCACTCCTTCCTCAATACGTCCCTTAGGCCTCTCGGCCACATAAACAGGTTTCTCAATTTGACTCCATTTTACAGTCTTTTTAGACTAAATAAACTGGGAAATGGATTGATTTATTTTATGCTGTTTGATGTGCCTGACACTTTTACTGAGGGCTGTAGCTGGCCAAAGAACACAGGGACTGTTAAGAACAGAAAGAGAGTTCAGGGAGGATGGATGCTGCTCTTGCTTGCAAATGTGTGGCAGGAATAGCTCCTTGCCTGTAGCAGATTTACCCTGTAATAAGTGAGATCAGAGTTTGCCTACAAGTCCAAGGGAAAAAAGAGCACCTTGGAATTTCCTGACTCATAAAAGGTAAAGGCTGAGTCATGAATCTGGCTTTTAAACAAGCCAAACAAGGAGCTGTGTTAGTTTTCTATCAGGGTGCCTTTTTTTCTGCCTTTCTCCATGCCGGGGTGATGGAGGAGACGCCCCTTCCATGCAGGATTTGCTTGCTGAATAGCAGGGGCCTCGCTGGGCCTGCAATCAGCAGGAAGGCTGGGAACCTCACCCGCTTCAGGAGGCACGTACTGGAATGGGAAGGGAGGTGGGGGAGTCAAACTGCACCATCCATTACTGTTGTTGTTATTGCTACTTAGGTGATGGGAAGGAGGGTTACATCAGCCTGGTCCTTTGAAATATCAAAGAAACTTTAGAAACAAGGGTATGAAAACATCTGGTTTAGCTGACTCTTGATAACATCGAGCTTCTGAGCACTCAGCCAGCCCCACTTCAGCACAGGTGAATATCTCATTTCCACAGAGTTACTGGCCTTTGCGGATGAGACTTGACACCACAGAGTGCAAGAAGCTGCAATACAGCAGGAGGACTCACCCTTTTGCTGTCTAAACAGCCTTTCCAAAGAAGAAGATGGATGGGAATCACAATATGGATAGAGAGCCAAAAGCTCCTTTGCACCTGTTCAGCCTTGCATCCCTGGTACCATGATGCAGAAGGTACCAGCGAGGAGCTAATGATGTGGTAAATCCACCACTGGATTCCCTCAGTCCTTAAAAAATGCCAGGTGAAGGGAGGTGCCTTGAAATGTTATTCAACCCAGATTTCCATTACTGAGTAAGTATGCACAGTGCTGTGTGGCTTGCACTCCTCGTGCCGCATACTTGTAAGGCTGATAATACAGCCAACAGCTAAAAAGAAAATCAGCTAGTTCAGGTAAACTGGCCTGACTGTCCGCACTCCAGGACTGAGTGATTATTTCTCCAAAGAGCTGGTAGAAATCAGATCCACTGATACAGGTGAAGCCACAGCTAAGTCTGAAAAATGGAATCTTCAATATTTAATTCATTCATGCAGCCAAAACCATTTATTCGAGTGAGAATAGTGCCTTTGGGGAGACATGACTGTGGTTTCATCCCCCATAAATAGACTCAGATTTATTAGGACAGGTCTTCAGCTGGTGTCAATCTGTGTGACTCTGTTGATTTCAGCAGCATTAATCTGGCTGACAGCGGCTGAGCTGTTCCACTGTGAGTGAAAACATGAGGGTTTGAATGACAGCAGCAAAAACCCAAGCCATTAAAATACTAGTTTCTGTAAGCTTCCATTTAAAACATTGTAGAACTTTATAACAATTTACGAATATATGTTATATTAGATTTTCAATTATTGATGCCAGCAACTTCAGATATTGTATTTTCTTCATTGCCCTCAAAAGCAATGGCCTGACTATTGTGTTCAGCTATTCTTAAATTCTCATAATTTCCTGTTGGACATTTATGTGGCCATTATGTGGGCAAAAAAAGATACTCTGATGGTTTTGAACCAGTACCAGGCATTTGTGACAGCAGCAACAGTACTCTGGGGTATCTGGTGCTTTTCCTGAGAAATTGTCTGTCTCAGTATCTGCTCTCAAAAAACATCAGTTTCTTAAATTTTCAAACAGAACTTAGAAAAAAGAAGAAAAGAAAAAAACAACAAATAAGATGCCAAACTCTGAGAATAATTAATAACCAAAATGAACAGGCCACAGAGAATCAAGAACCTGCCGGAAATATGAACAAGCTCTGATAAATCTTTGCTGTAGAAAAGTAGTCTTCTGGAAATAAAGATTTACATAATATTTGCTAACCAATAAAAGAAGCTGGATTAATAACACATATTGAGTCTGAGCCTCAGCTGGTATAAAAATGAAGTCCTTGGAGTTGCATTGATTTGTGGCATTCACGGGTGCAATGCATTATTCATAAATATTAGTTCAACTATTTGAACAAATGCGGGAAGTGCAGGGGAGGAATTAACCTGTGGGTTTGCCTCCTGCAGATGTTTTTCTTGATGCACATGAAAAGAGAAGAAAATATATTATCTAACAAACGATGAAAAGATGAAAGGATGAAGAATCCCAACAAATATTACACACATTCCTGAAGCGGCGTAGTCTGCTCCCTTCATAGGTTGGCCTGCTTCATATCATGGTCTCCTTGACAAGTAATTTTATGACATGCTCCAAAAAATGACTTCACCCACTGTGGATAATGTGCACACCCTGGTATTTCTATTCTCTAGATCAGTGACCACAGAATTACACAACTATTCATTCATCTGGGCCTTTTTTCCTCCTACTAGTGCAGCAATATTCTCCAGTCTCTGGGATGGAGTTGGCGACACGAGGAGGGAAATCTCCTCTGTTCTGCTGGAAATTCACTGTGGCCAGTGTCATTGCTCCCAGCCAGGTCTAGGTAGGACTGGAATCAGATTTGACCCTTTCAATCACACACCAAGGCTGTAAATATGTAAATATGCAGTGTAAATATGCACTGTAAATATGTCAGTGAATTTCCAAGGTTGGGTTAGATTATACATATTTTTGGTTGGAAAAAAAACCTCAAGCCAATGAAATTGCATTAAGTGTAAAAGAATGAAGGCTATAAAACACAACCATCTCCTGTCTCAGATAGGCTTGTTTTTCTGTTGGAAAGTAGGTCTACCCTTCTAGCCTGTGTGTTGTTTTTAAAATATTTTGTTAATAAATGCCGACAAATCATATATTTTTTTCATATTAAAGAAAATAAGAAAGAAACTTTATGAGATGTTTAGAAAAGTTATGAATAGATCCCCAAGAGATCAAACCTGTTTGAAACATGAAATATTCGAGGACCAGTTTTCCCTCTATGGCCTGAGTATCCAAATTCTGCATTCTAACTCTGGTAACATTTTATTCAAAGTTTCCTTTGGTATTTGGTTAGTAAACGTTTCTCTTTCAACAGAGCTGCTTTCAGTCTCTGTTTCCTGGGGAAATGGAGCTTATGCAATCACTTCGTACGTGTTCATGTCTGTCTGCTTGTGTCCCTTTGCAGTAATTTTTGAGCCTCTTGGCCAAAATCAAGCCAAATTTGACAGAAAAAGAGGTATCTCACCAACGATCACATTCCTGCGCATTTTGTGAAAGGAGGCACCAAGGAAGAAGAGAGAGGCCATAGGAGTATCACACCTTTGGGAAAAGTGGAGTGCTTACTCAAGCAATATTAGACGCCAGAGAAGCCACACAGCTGAGACCTCTCAGACGGCCAACTGCAGGAAAACAGCTGGAGCTTACAGTCAGCCATCAGACACAAATCTGTGGGGAAAGCGGCTTTATTGATGTAGTGCTCACAAAAATACTGCTACTTTAGGCACACATAGTCCACATGCTCTCAAGTTCTTATCTTTTCATTTTTGTATTTCTTGCAAGTAGCACTTTTAAGCTTCCTCTCCTCCCAGTCCATGCCAATATTCTTCCTTAATTTAGTCTCAGTTATAAAAGCAAGAAGGGTGAGAACAAAGGTATCCGTTTTCACACTACCACCTTAGAAGTAAAATATTAAGTCTGTCACAAATTATTGCCTGGACTCTTTCAAGGTGCAAAAATACAGACACCTTCCAGTGGATATAGAGTGTTTCTGCCTCAAGAAGATGAATAAATTGAGGGTCTGATATGGGTTGTTTTAGACATCTCAGCAGAAGGAGGCCTCAGCTATGGAGAGCATTCAGGAAATACGTGTTTTTATTACCACTGATAATTGTATCTGAAGCATTTAAAAAAGATTATAATGAAGATATAATGCCCTGGAGGGTGTTCACCACAATGCCTGCTAGCGTTCATTATCAGTTTTACAAAATCGGGAGCATTATGATTTTGTTTCCTGATTTCACTTGGAGCACCATTGTTTGCCAACCCAAAAGACACAGTCCCGAGGCAAAGAAAGGGAACGGGGCACGGGAGGTGACGTACCACACCCGGAGTGCCTGAGAAGGTCACTGCCCCAAGCTCTGCGTTTGTGATCAGTGTCCACCTTGCTCCATCCCTGCCTATCATCCCTGATAAAGTTTTCCACCCTCTCCTGGACTGAGAGCACCACACAGAGTAATCACTGTTTCCTTCTGGGCTTATTTTTCTTTCCTCTTCCTCCTGTCAGCCTTTTGGAGCAGATGGGATGATATAGACTTGTGTTCAACCTGGGGGAAAAGCAGAAGAACAGGCTGGAACAAGGGCCTGAGCCCACATGCTCACGGGAAAGGTTGGTGCAGTTGATGTCTACCTTGATCCAGCAAATGCTTTTCTTCTTCACCAAGTAATAAAATGGTTTCACGGGTTCTGGCAGTGCTTCTTTAACATGGCTTTGGTCCATCTCCATTTAATCATGCCTAAAATTGTTGAGTCCCTGAGGAACTGCTGAGCTGCACATATTCAGCCAGGACAGGCTTCCCAAAGGGAATTTGGACAAGGAGGAGATATCTTGGGACACTGCGTGAGACAGGCACAACACAGGAGTGGGGAAAGAAAAGGAGAAGATCCCCGCGTGGGATCTGCAGCATCGTGCTCCTGAGGCGTCATTCGTTATTCCTGGTTTTAAGCATCGGAAAAATATACAGAGGGTAAATCCTGTATCCCCCACAATTAGCAAAAATTGTGGCCAGCATGCTTTTTTTTTAAAAAAAGGAAAGCCTAAAATACAACCTATACATTCATCAGCCCTGAAAAACATCCAGTTTCACTGAGATGGTTGCACCTATTATTCATAAGTTAGAACACAATTTGACATTAGTAGCACCATTAGATGCCAAAAATGAAAACTCTTCACCATATTCCACAAAGTCATTTTCTGCCCTAACGGCATCACGATACCCACTCCTTACTTGACAAGGGAGAAGTTTGTTGACTTACCCAAAGGGACCAGCTTGACTTCAGATAACACGGGTTGAGGACTTTGGGGGCTGATTCCAGTGAATCAAACGGCCTTTCTCACTCTGTTCCTACTCCAGCAGTTTTTTTGATTTAGCTGTTCCTTTCTACTGGGTTATGAGGTGTAGTCTTTACGTTTGCAGAGCTCAGGACTGTTTTTTGGGGCCTATCACAATACAGTTTCAATCCCTGAATAGTGCGCTCAGGCTGCAATACAGTGGGAACTATTTTAGCTGTAGTGAAACGGCCCCCCGGATTCTGTAGGATCAAAGAATCATAGAATCATTAAGGTTGGAAAAGACCTCTAAGATCATTGAGTCCAACCATCAACCCAACACCACCATACCCACTAAACCATGTCCCTAAGCGCCTCATCTACATGTCTTTTAAATACTTCCAGGGATGCTGACTCAACCACTTCGCTGTTCCAAGGCCTGACCACTCTTTCAGTAAAGAAATTTCTCCTAATGCCCAATCTAAACCTCCCCTGGCACAACTTGAGGCCATTTGCTCTCGTCCTATCGCTTGTTCCTTGGGAGAAGAGACCAACACCCACCTCGCTACAACCTCCCTTCAAGTAGTTGTAGAGCGCCATGAGGTCTCCCCTCAGCCTCCTCTTCTCCAGGCTAAACACCCCCAGTTCCCTCAGCCGCTCCTCATAAGACTTGTGCTCCAGGCCCTTCACCAGCTTCATTGCCCTCCTCTGGACACGCTCCAGCACCTCCATGTCCTTCTTGTAGTGAGGGGCCCAAAACTGAACACAAGATTCGAGGTGCGGCCTCACCAGTGCCGAGTACAGGGGCACGATCACCTCCCTGCTCCTGCTGGCCACACTATTTCTGATACAGGCCAAGATGCCATTGGCTTTCTTGGCCACCTGGGCACACTGCCGGCTCATGTTCAGCCGGCTGTCAACCAGCACCCCCAGGTCCTTTTCCTCTGGGCAGCTTTCCAGCCACTCTTCCCCAGGCCTGTAGCGTTGCCTGGGGTTGTTGTGGCCGAAGTGCAGGGCCCAGCACTTGGCCTTGTTAAACGTCATACAGTTGGCCTCGGCCCATCGATCCAGCCTGTAAAGGAAACTGTAAAGGGTCCTTCAGCTCCGTGCAGGCTGGTTTCCGTTACTCCCCCTCACTCTAACTCCCTGACCTCCATTTGGTCCATCACAACAAGACCTACACATCTCAGATGTCCTTTGGGGCATCCCACAAGAAACACCTCTCAGAACAAATGCAAGTGCTCAGTGTTAAAGGAGGAAATTGGAATTTCAAGCAAAAGTGGTCACTTTTGACTATTGAGTTCTAGCATAATTTGGCAAGTTCTTTCTGCTGCTTTTTGCAGTCTTATCTGTTTGTTTTTTCAGTCTCAAATGCATTTCTCTGGCATGACGTCCCTGGTTCCTGGGAGCAGCCCTTGAGGGACTGTCTGGCTGCACTCCCAGCGTCTCACGGAGCAGGATTCATCATGGAGCAGGAAAATGCACAGTTTGCCTCCATGGCTGAGACACCACAATGCCCTTGGGGGGTAGATAGTTTCGTTTATTTTCAGTTACTTCAAGTTGTTGCAGGCCATGGAAGGGATGGGTTTCCCAGGAAAGCCACCCTTCTCTTTGCAAAGTGGGGACTGTTGTCCTCATCTTGTGTCACCTCCCAGAGGCACCTTAGGAAGAAAAATCTCTGACCCGTCTGATGCCTCAAGGTGGCTGCTGAGACTACAAGTAAGGTGGCCAGCTTAGGAGAGCTTTCATGTGTTAAAAGCCTCTTGGCTTTATTTATTCACCATGTGCTGGGCCGCGGTCCTTGAAATGTGCCTGGGGAAAGTGTCCAGGTGATGGAGAGGATCTACTTCCCTCAGGGTACCAGTGCTGGAGTGCAGCTCCTGCCAAGGGACCTCCTTGGGTGGGAGCCATCACAACCTCTCTCCTGCCTCAGGACCCCAGACTTCTTGGTTTTTGGAGCAGGGAAGGGCCTGGGCTGAGAGCAAGGCCAAGGCACCGAGCCTCTAGAGAGCAGACTCAGGAGCTGAAGAAGAAAAATGGGAGGGAAAGGGAGGCAAGGGAACACGCCCAAGGCACAGTCAGAGGGCTGGAAGAGACTCATGGGGTCCTCTCACATCTCTCCTGCCCCAAGGCACAATCTGCATTAACTGAACTCTTCCTCACAGATGTTTGTCTAACCTTGTCTTCAGGGAGCAAATCTGCTTCCCTTTACCTGCTCTGCAGCAACCTATTCCAGTCCTTCACTGTCCTCAGAGTTAGAGAGTTAAGCCTAATGTCTACCTTAAGTCTCCCTTGCTGCAGTGTAAGTCCACTGTTCCTTGGGCACACTGGAATTATTTCTTTCCTCTTCATTGCAGCATTTAACTAGTTTAAAGACAATATGCATATCTCCACAGCAGCCTTGTCTCCTTCCCTACTTCTCCCACTCTTTGCTCAGACTTCTTGCTCTTCCTGTAATCTTTGAGGTACCCGAAACCAGGACTAGCATTGGGACTAGACAGAGACCTTCTGTTTACACTTCCTAGAGTTCGCTTAATTCCCACTTACTTCTTCTTGACCTGCAATCTCTAGATTACTTCTGCAGGAAGCCACCTATTCCCACCATGCTGGTTGCTCCCACTGAGGTGAATGACTGCCAAGGCAAAACAGGCAGTCACCAAAACATGTCCACAACCCTGTTGTTAGCATTTGGGAAAGCATCTGGTCTGTGACATCAATTAAATCTGCTGGGATAAAATGGTTGACAATAGCAACAAAACCTCAACAGCAGCAGTAACCACCCTCAGATATGCCCTGGCAGAACCAGTAATCTGCAGGGCTTTACTTCTCTCCCTCTCTGTTATTTCCCCTGTGTTAGTTTTCCTATGGCAAATGCATGTCAACTTTTCAAACCTTGACTTCTACCATCAGCAGAGCTAGCTCCTATGTGCTGCTGTCCAAGACCTCAGGCTACATTCCAGAGCCCCACTCCAGCTATTCCTCCAGGGCAAAAGAGCAGCACAGATATCCCATTGAGGATAACTCTCTTACCAGATAGCCATCCACACTACAGGATTTAATCTGGGCAAGATTCCCATCTCATTTGAGCAAATTTCACGTGAGGTAGTGCCAAAAGTCTTACTACAGTCAAAATGAAATCACACCACAGCAACTTCATCACCTTCTATGGTATGTACTCTGTCTCCCATATCCTCAAGATCTGTCACAAATCTGGTGTTCTTTTAATCATGATCTGTTTTTAACCAACATATGCTTGGTGTTGCTAAGCTCTTTCTGATCTTCAAAGTGTTCAAAAATGGTCTGTTCCACTTGTTGTTTCAACATTTTTCTAGGTGTTGAAAGTATGCTGGTTGGTTGATAATTCCCTAGCTCTTCGTTTTCCTCCACATCAATAGCCCCATATCTGTCCTTTTCTGTCCCTCTTAAGTCTCACATATCCTTCAAGACAGTGGCTAGCCAGTTCTCTGATTTGAACAAAAAAATCTGTCTTTTCAAAGAATTTCCTTAGCCTGCCTTTTGCTTATTGTAGATTGAATTCCTCCTTCCCGTTCATTGGTGTTAACATATTAGTCATTGGCTCATAGCAGTTTTAGTGAAGGTTGATATGTGAAAGGCATTAACCACTTCAGCCCTCCAGGCATTATTAGTTTTCCTTTCTCACTAAGTGGAGGACCAGCTTCTTCCTTCATCTTCCTCTTTCTGCTGAAATATTAATAGGAAGTTCTTTGTTACCTTTCATGTCCCTTGCTAGTTGTATTTCGTTCTGTGCTTTGGCCTTTATGATTTTGTCCCTACATGCTCCAGCAATTTTTTTATATGCATCTTTAGTAAACTGACCTAGTTTCCACTTCTTGCGTGTCCTTATAGACCATCTGTCGGATGCATGCAATTGCCAGCCGTTACCAGCGCAGGCTGCGTTTCACCTCCAGTCTGGAGACTAGGGGGAACCGGGATCGTCTACCAACTCATTTTCACCAAGATGAGGTTACTAAGAAGAAATATTGTAGGATCATTGCTTCTGTGAGCAAAGAGTAACCTCAATGTTGCACCAGGTTGGAGAAGCAGATGCCTAAGAAAGACTTGTGCCATCAAATGACAAAAGGTAGCAGCCCTCTGTATTCAATTATCAATGTCTCTTAATTACACATTCCCCTTGAAAACTGGGGCATGGGAATTCTGAGGAGGAACAACATATTAAATGGTCTCAGACACGCACTAGTGTGCATGAAACCTCTCCCAGCTTTTCTTAAAAGTTTTGCTCTAGAAAAAGTCAAAATGGCAGCACATCGGCACCAACAAGCCCAAAGCCTGCATTTCTTGTGTCATCTCCCCTGTAAGCATTCCTGGGAGCTGCAAGTACTTATTGAGGGGTAGCTGTTTCCACTGAACTTTCCTGTGGAGGAGCATGGTGAAGAAAGTGCTGGAATAAATTATCTGCTGTTTGAGTTATTGTCATGAATGATAAAACAGATGTTTCATACGCGTGAACTTTTCATGATCTTGGGCTGCAGACTGGCTAGATAATGTGAAAACCTATTACAGCATGGAACAAGGAGTTGTAGTGGGCAAATAAGTCCCAAATCTAGCTCCTGATGATATAGTTTTTTCCACAGCTTATCCCTTAAACCACACACGTGTTAGTTCCTACACATCCAGCAGCATTTCTGTACCCATTCTTAGCTGGAAGTGAGACTTTTGGCAAATTATTTGGAAAACTCCATAAAATATATATTCCTGTTTCCCCAGCTAACGCTAAGCCCAGTGCCCTTCAGTGTGCTCGGGGTCTCTGGAAGGTTTCTGGGCATGATTGTTTCTGTTGCCTTCTCCCAGGTGAGAACATTTATTCTTACACCTACCATTAGCATACCCTAGGCTTTGCAAGAGAAAATGCATCAACCCCCTTTGCACTGCCCCAGAGACACAAAGCAGCTATAAAGCAAGCTAAAGCGGTTAATTGCTCTGCTTCCCCAAAGCAACATAAAGGATTTGGAGTACCCTGGAGAATCTGGCATTTACGGAGTAGTTTCTGCTGCATGAAAGGCATAACCCTTAAAATCATAGCCATAATGCTCAAAGGGGTTTTAGGAGATCACAGAGTCCAACTTTTCACACTGAGGTGGGTTCAAGGTTAGAGGTAGGTTACAATTGATGATGTTTGCTTATGACTTTTTTAAAACTGAAGGTGTTTACACAATATATTTCTGGAGACTGATTTGTACCTGCACGTGCAGAACGGCTGAGGTCTCAGAAGAGATTTGCACACCAAATCCTCAGTCTATTCTTTGTTTGCTGTGCAATTTTCATACCTACTGTAGAGTGGCTGACAGGAACCATCACTGGAGATAGCAGCAGAACTCCCTTCCCCCAGTAGCCCCTGGGACTTGAACAAGGACTCACAAACTTTTGGGCTTGACACCGTACGAAAGATTGTAACCCCACACTTGGGAACCAGGCAAAGCCTTCCTCCAGCTGCGCTGTTGGGAGAGAATGATGCCCCATTGACAGCTGCCTCTCTAGTGGGCCTGAGCACATGTAGCAGAGCTGAATATCCCCGACATGCTGTATGTGTTTATCTAAGACCAACCCTAGATTATGTGACTGCCATATTCTCTCTTTGTAAACAGAATGAAATGTGATGGAGTTTTGGTATAAATGACTCTGATCTTGAGTAATTCCTTGCAGCACTTCCTTGCATTCACCCTACTAATCATGAGGTTAGGGAAATACTGCTTGAAAGATGCGGTAATGACTTGGACCCCAGCACAAGCAGTAAAAAATTGCTCTGTTTTAGGAAATATTGTCATTATCCCATAAATATGGCATATCTGCATAGTCTCTGCCTTAGCACATATGGACCACGGAGAAGAAATTATATTACATCATCACAATGTCATGTGCAATTGGCAGGAACTCTAGGAGCCATTCCTTAAGTCCATGTTCAGATAAGAGGAGAAAGGGGAAAGAAACAAGTGACAGGTAGAGCTGTATCAAGGTAGAAAGTTTAATTTTTTAAATAACTTTTCATCTGACACAGATGTACAATGATAGAAATATAAACCCATCTTCCCCCAACTTGGCCAAAGTTTCTATGTGATGAAGTCCTTTGCGTGCAGTTTATGCATGTGTTGAAGTCATTTGCTTGGCCGTATCCTAAAAAAAACAGCCATTTAGTTTCCTTTACCATATGAAGTAAAAGTAATTGCAACATAGGCCAAAGCAATGTATTCACTTTGGCCCTATATGCTACTCACATCAAATTCCTCAACAATAGCATTAAGGGAAGATCTGTAGGACCAAAAAAGATGGCATTCATCACATCTGCCATTGCAGGAGGCAAACCTGAGCTGGCTGTCTGGGCTGCCACTACAGCCAGTTGAGTCAGTGGAGTTTATGGTTCAGTTTATCCACCCACATAGAGGTGCATACTTCAGGAGATGAACCACTCCCTCAACCCCATGGACGCTAGTGATTGTTTTTCTATTGACCATCAAGGGAGCCTGGGTTTGTTTGGTCATGTATAGACACCTTATGGAGATGTGCACTATGTCATGTCAAACCTACTTACTGACTTCTATGAGAATCTGCAGAAGTCACCCTTCCATGGAACTGCATGGGTTTTGGGTTTGGGTTTTTTTTTTTCAGTAGGAAATTTGCTACATGGTGGAAATGCATCGCTGATGGACATGCAATGCCAGATGCAAACATGGGGATCTGAGGCACCAGCCATGTTCGACATGCTGGATTGCTACCATTAAAGGAAGAGAAAGGGGTCAAAAAGAACAGAGAAAAATGGGGGAACTCCCATGTATCCTGCTTCATAACCCTTTATTAAGAAATGAGATATGCCTACACATATTAGTGCAACGGGTTCCAAAATCTCTGTACAGTAACATATAGATATACCTTGTGCATTACTAGCAGCTCAAAGCAGGGCCATTTTTATAGGATTTAAGACCACCTTTCTTGATTCCTGTGAATCCTGAAAGTCACAGAATATCACCTAGTTGCCTGCAATCAGGTCATGCTAAAGGATTATCTTGAAAAGCATCCAGCCATGGCTGGAAACAGCAGGAGACTGAGCTGCCACCACTCCTCTTGCTGATTTGTTCCAGTGATCTAATCAGTCTCCCTTTGGAGACTGGTAGACCTTGCCTTTACCTTAAGCTTGTCTCATTTTAACTGCTAGCCGTTGTTTCCTGGGCAACTTCTCTTACTTTGCATTTTCTCCATGACTCCAAGAGGCACCTCATTCTTCTTACCGAGTAACTTACAGAAGCCAAATTTTCTAATAACTTACTTATTTCATTGTGAGATATTTTCTTGCAGCTCTTTCATTTTTTTCTGTGGCTTTTCTCTGTTTCCTCTACAATTTTCCAACATCCCTTTAAAAGCATGGTTATCTGGCCAAGATGCAGTACTCTAGTACACACCGCTGCTACAAACCCAGGTAGAAATCACATCCCATCTCTTACTCACTTTCCTCCTCTGGGTATGTCTGATGATCACATCAGTGATGTCATTTCCCCCAGCATCATTCTTAAGGTTAAAATTCACCTGTGTATCCAATCTCATCTTCAGGTCTGCTTTGGTCTGTGCTTCTAGGATGCAAGTGCCACCTTTATTTAATTGCCTTTACTTTGAATGGGCCCAATTTACAAAATGTTTCATCATCTTTTTATTATTGCCTAGTCACAGGATAATTTACTAGTCTGCCAATCTTTATGTCATTGGCAAACTCTAGATTCAACTCCAAAGCTGCTGATAAAAACGTGGTTCTGGACCAATCTCTGTGAAATCCACTAGCAGATCTATTGCTTGATAAAATCTACTCAATTAAAAAAAAAATCAATAGCTGTCAGTTAAGTAGTTCTTTAATCTGTTAAAAATGAGCTTTGATGTTGTACAGGGCATATTTTATCTTATTTTATTTAGAATATTATGTGGTACTAAAAGCCTAAAATAGCTAGAGTAGGTTCAAGCTATGCAGTTTCCTTAATCAGTCAGTTTACTGCGATATGCAAAATATCAGCTTTGTTATATGAGAGCTATTTTCATGTTAACATGTCATTAATGATCATTAATTGTAGTCCTAGCCTTTAACCTCATTCTTGATTTATGAGAACGTCTCTTTTTGATACAAATGGCTGGTTGGCTTTCAGCCTATCTTTGCATTGTCTTGTTTGTCCTTAGCAAATATTGGCAGAGAATTTACATTTTTCCAGTCGTTTGTAATTTCCCCAGTATTGTGAGATTAAAAGGAAACATCAGGGAACCAGAGACCGCATCAGCTTCACTTTAAGATGCCCGAGTCAAAGTTATCCAGGCCTGCTGATTTCAAAAAGAGTTGTTTCATGTTCTCTGAACCACTAAAGGCTCAGAAAGTAGTTTATCATCCTCATGTGATCTCAGTCTATCATCCTGCTTGCTCCCAAATACAGACTGGAAGCATGCTACCTTTATTGTTACTAGCATTTAATTTGTTCCTGATACACTTTAAAAACCGCTCTTTCTTCCTGTCTTTGGCCTTTTCAACTCTGGATAGTGTCTGATGTCTTCAGCTTCCCTTATCAACCACCTGATTAGAGAGAAATCACAAAACATATTTCCAACCTTCTCATTTGTTATATACTCTTTATTTTCAAATTGTTTCCACTCATTACCTTTACTTGACAATTGCACTTTTAACTAAAATTGGTGTGTTTTTTTTTTCTTTTCTGATGATCTGACACATTCTTCAGAAATAATGTCCAGTTGTTATTCCTGATAACTCTTACTTTTCTTTCTTTTAGTGCATTTTAGTGCATTTTTGGTTGCAAGTCACAAGCTTATAGGTAAACCTCACTGCTTCCATTTCTGCTATGGGCAATGCTGAACAAGTGATAAAAGAGTTTGAAACTTCAGCAGGAGAGTCCCAGCGTACAGTCACGTTAGTTGTGAGCATCAAAAAAATAATAATTAAAAAAAAATAAATCAGTGCAAGTAATCTATTTTGTTAAAGCATCTACCTGAGGGCATCAGAGCAGTACACAGGGCATCAGTTGGAGTATCGGGAGAATTAAGGCATCGGCTGACCTCTGCCACTGCCTGGCTGTGTGACCACTGACAACTTTTTCTCTTTACTTCTCCTTTGAATATGAACAGATAACAATAAATAAATTGTGTAGTAAATATCTATGCCCAAGAAGAGTTCACTGGAGGTTGCAGATGCAACCACAAATCTGGTGTTCCTGACTGTCTGAAGACTTGCAACGAAAATGTTTTCTTCTGCATATTTCCTCTTGTTTGCTTGCTTTTTTTAATATGCTATTTCCCAGGGATTAGGGTTTTTTACTGAGGGAAGAAAGTAGCTTTCTTTTCAGGCATTGCTGTTTGTTTGCTTGCTTTTTTAATATGCTGCTCCCATGGATTTCTCCTTTTTTGTGGTAAGCGAAGAATCCCACAATGTATTGCATCAGTCTCCGCACTACGCACCAGCAGCACAGTTTGAACCATGTCTTGAGCGCCGCAGCAGAGAGCAGAGATAGAGCTAATATTAACCACTCGCAGGAAGCGTCTGTCAGCCACAGCCAGCCAGGTGTTGAGAAGCGCTGTGCTGCTGAGCCCGATGCGGTAGGCACAGGTGAGTTTACAGAGAGATCTTGTCTTTCTCTTTTTGCCTCCTGCTTTTATGTCTCTGAACTACTGTCAGTGTGTTTTTACTGGCGGGGGCCCTGCTATGTAGAGCATGAATATACGTAGCCACACATTCATGCTCCAGCATCGTAGCAGGCTCACAGAGTTTCCTTGAGAATCACCCGTGGTGGAAAACTGCTGATTTTTATGACTAAATGTAGCTCAAATGAATACGTCTGGAATTGCACACAACGAAAGAAAAAGGCAAATCTCTAGACCTTGGACTTCCTTGCAGTGAAATTTCAAAGGCCAGCAGGCAGCAAGGCTCTTCTTGCATGTCTCAAAAAGATTAGAATAATTCAGGAAGTCTGATAAACCTCTCTATATCTCTCCCTGTGTTATGACAAGGTCAAGATAAATATTTGTATTGCTCAATTCTTATGCTGCATCACCATTATGGTTGTCGCTGAGCATGTTGTGACTTACCAGCTGTGAAGGCAATGCAGGAGACACGGGGACCAGAGAAGGGAAATACAATTTACCCCCTACAAGCTACTGAAATCTGTAGAGGATTCCTTTGCAGATGATGGGATTACTCCTGGCAGGGCACGTTCTTCTCCGTAAAGCAATCACTGGCTGATCTTTTGAGGGCTGAGTGACACCAGCTGTGCTCTTCTACTCTGGAACACTTTTTAGGAAACTATTAGAAAATGTGATTTCTGTTGTAATTCAAATTAATTACAGATTGAACATTTGTATAGGAAACTTAAACTCATGGCTGTATTTCCTGACTGGTCTCAGCATTTTCTTAAGTGGGTTTTGTTCTGAAGACGATGAAAAACAAGTTTTTACTGGAAATTCTTTTGAAAAGTTGCAAACAACATGTCATCAGCTCAAAGTCCTGTGTCTGTGTCTATATTTTTTTTGCTGAAGCCGCTTATTAATTCCACATTTATTATCTTGTTTTGATGATTTCAGCTAGTAGGATGCAAAATATGAATGACACCAGCAAAAGCCTGCATGATCTATTGGTTGACCCTAATCTCTCAGCAATGAACTTGCCTGTTTCCACTCTTTCTTAGTGAATATTGGGTGATATATTCACACTGTCAGATAACATCACCCAAAATTTACTTTCAAGTCTACTCCCTTGATCATTCACTTTGACTAAATATCAATTGTAACAACTTTCTTTTGGAGTGAACTATCTTTCATCCAACACAAAACCTGTCATGGGGGATAGTCCAGTTTAAGGGCCCTTCCCAATAAACAGGATAAGTAAGACTGCAGTGAGTGTGGCTCCAACACTCACACTGTATCCTCCAACACGAACAGTCCTCCAAGGCATGTCATGTATTTTGATGGCCCATGCCATCAAAATACCCCTGGCCCACAGAGTGGTCCACAAACTGTTTTGGACAATTGAAATAAAAATAATGCACATAAATGGATAAAGATATCTTAGAGATATCTGGGCACCTGATGCCCAGAAAAGGCCAGTGCCAAGTGCTACGTTGCGTGACAACTAGAAAGTGCCAGCACTGAATGATGTGGATACAAGCTTTCTGCACCATTTGGTTGTGGGCCCATATTCACTGCCTGAATGGCTATAATAAATATATTTAACAATATAAATGCAGCCTGAAGTGTTCTTTGCCTTGGCTATGCAGCTTATAAAGTCTTCCCACTTGACTCTTCTGTGCCCAGTCCTCTAGGCTTAAGAAAGCGATTTTACCTTTCTGTTACTCCTAAAATATTCAGAGTAAACATTTTTTAAGTTGAAATATCCAAACAGTATGTCTCAATCCATGTTTAACACACACAAATAACCCACTTGATTTTTCACTAAGCAGCCCCCCCAGTACTATAGAATATACCAATATCCATAAATGGTGAAAGAACCCTGGAATCCCCAGCAACCCTCCAAAAATAAAGAAATGACTGTTATTATCACAATGTGTAATGGGAATGCTATTTGAGATACATCATACTCTTTACACACTGCAAGAAGCATCCTCTGGTGCTTGAATCCCATCATTTCCCTTGGAAAAAGGTCATGGAATCAAACCCACAAACCTTATGTTTAAATAACATTGCAGGCCTGGCTGCAACCCATGACAGTAATGAAAATGCTTAATTAAGGTTTCCAGTTTACCCTTAATTCACTCCACATTGCTTAACCATTGCAGCATATGCCTCACGTACTCACAGTGAGATCTCTCAGGGACTAAGAGTCCCTCTAAACCCAGGCAGTCTGGGTGAACTGGAAAGGATTTTATCTTAGTTCTTGAACTTATTATTTCTATGGGTTTCTGAGTGATCTTTAATGTTATTTGAATACTGCAATCTTGGTAGTAGAATCTGGATTTTACAATAATATTCAAATAATTCAAGGGCAGCCTAAAAACGGCAACATTACTAGCAAAATTGTTAAAGACTACAGCTTTATTTTTTTTTCCTTCTATCACTATAACATTCAAAGATAAGGCACTAAACAAAGGTCTTAGGAGACAGGGCTTTCTCACAAAGTTTCTAGGTGAATTTGGACAATCACCTAGGTCCAGATTTAGCCCAACTAGCTTTGATTCTAGGCTTCCTATATTGTCAAAGGATGAAAAAGACAGAGAAAGAAAAAAAGAGGGAGAAAAGACTTTCAGAGAGAAGTTCATCCCACATTAATGAGGATTGCCCAGGTGACCGACTTTCTTCTTTGAAAGCTGAGGGAACCTTGGCTAGCTGTTTTCCTGCTTAGGGAGCTTCAGTCAAGCAAGTAAACCAAATAAGAGACATTTGGGCAGCAGATCTTTAACTGGGAAGTGTTGGGCTTTGTGCAATGGGGAGCATTGAAGAAAGATTCACTAGAGAGCAAGAGATGCTACATCCACAGTAGCTCAGCTGGGCAAGTGCCCAAACACAAGTCCTGTCAGTAGCATATGATATTCATATGGTCCTTAAACTCACAAAGAGGGTAGGGTCTTCACTGGTCCATGTGCATTGGTTTCATAGGACATTAGCTCATATCAGTAATAAGGTCTGGAATATTTTAAGCCCTACCCTTGTCTGCAGAAGAAGAGTCAAATTTTTCCAGCATCCAGCACATGGGGTTCTACTCCAGGTCCTGCAACAACAACATGCCTTCCTGTGAAAGATTGTCCAAAAAAGTGTTTAAAGAGTGGCTATACTTTTTTTTTTTTTTTGAGACTAAAACACATCAGCTCACACAACCAGCCACCCCTGTACAGAAGTATGGCCTGCCTTGAACTCCCATTGCAGGTTCGCCACGGCTTGTAACACTGTTCTAGAGGGAGCCCTGGTATGTCATGCAGTGGTGCAGCAGAGTCATGCAGAGTGACTCCAAGAGTTACCTGCCTGACTCTGGGCGTTGCTCTGGTGGATGGTATATTCCCAGACAAGCACAGCAGATCAGTTGAAGACAAGCTGAAGCTTCACTGTTGCTGTCCTTGTTAGTGCCTGGTTCATCTGGTCTGCTCCAAGATTGCAATTTATCAACTCAGGTCCTGCTGCTCATTGTAAATTATTATTTACCTCATATACACTTCTTTAATAATGACCCAAGTTTAAGCAAATTTAATACAGTCTAAATGTGAAATATATTTGGCTTTGTAAAGCTGCTCCAGTGCTATGTTGACTTTTATTGACAATTGACAATTGTATTTATTTTTACAGGGATAGTGTTTTTCTTTTCCCATGTCTTGCAACACGATTAAGACAGAGGCAGAAGATTAACCCTTCTACCTCCAGACCATTAAAACCCAAAGCACATCCAGTCAAGCTGCAGAGCCATACACAAACTCTGCTCAGGGAAAAACCACTAAACCTGTGAGGCTTCCCAAAACCAGGGGCATCTTTGTACATTTTCGCTAGAAGGCGGCTGTGCCCTTAGTGAAGACAATGTAGTAAACTCTTATGAAAACTGAGTTTATCATATATTGGCTCTGGCAACTTCCTCAGTGAGTGGCTTTGCCTCGCACAGTCCTACTGAGTCTAGAAACTAGTTTCAATTTTGAAGGGGTCTGTAATTTATGTCTACAGCAAATGACAACCACATAGCATATAGTTACCCAGATATGCTTTAAACTGACTAGGATGCGTATCAACAGCCCAGAGCTTTAACGTGGATTTGTTTTCTCAGGCAGATAAACTAGCCCCCCCCTAGGCCATAGACAGGCTGCTTCTAACATCCAAAGGGGAGTGCTGATTGGTATGGTCCATCCAAAACTGGACCAGCTTTTGTGGTAGCAATTAAACTTTAGGCATGACCACGGCACGGTTAAGCCCATTCCCCTATTTTAACAGTACAGCTGAAGCCGTACAAACAAGTCTGAATCTAGCTTGATGTTCCTAATCTTGATGAATGCCTGCAAGTTAGCACAGACACTAAACAATCCAAAGGGTCATATTTTATTAAGACCTCATGTTATTTCATGAGGCAGTGTTATGTCATGGCAGTTGAGGCTCACTTTTTTACAAGACATAAGACAAAAAGAAGTCAGTTTGCCAGGAATGGATGTGTTCATTACCACTCCATATATGTATCACAGATGTCTCACATGACAAAAAGCTAAGACTGTTCTTGCAGCAGTGCAGATAATTTATGTTCCCCTTCCACAGCTAACTGTCCTTCCACAAAATATTTCCTTCTCTTACCTCCTTAAAAAAAATAATAAAAACACTGGTTGGGATGCTTGGTGGGATGATGGAATGTCTGTTACATTGAAATAGGGAACTGTGTTGGCTAAACAATGATGTGTGGAGTGTAACTTTTATGTAAATTGTCATCTTTAAACATTTAACAGTTACTCCTCACACAGGATGCCCTCTTTCCCTGCAGAGTGAGCACACAACAAAGCCTGTGGTGCTGAAATATTTTGCGTTCTGGGATTTAGAGCATCTCTTCTCTTAGGGCAGGATATAATAAAAAATTAACCTATGGATCATTAGGAAGTGTTTAGCGAGGGTGGGAAGGCAGGCAGTGTTTTTACACTCAACTGAGCCCCTGTTACATGGTGGCTAACAGATGCTTTCATCCTGAGATAAAATGCAGACTCGAGGTTCAAAAGTAGAACATGTGTTGTCAGCTTGCATTTCTGAGACAAAACTATGGGGGTTTACTGGATTAAAGCAGCTAATGTCTTCCAAAATAAAGGACACTGAAATATTGCAAAAGTCCCAGCCATGGGATGAGAAGTCCATCGTAGACTGAAACTATGAAAGGATCTAATCAGCCTTGTATTTTAACATTTTTTTTCTCATGAAAAGACCAGTTAAGGGCAAACCTGTTGTGTCCTCTTTTTATTTTTGGTTCTGTGTCATTGTTTATGGGGAATAGGATGGAGAGGTTTTATATATGATTTTATGATTCTATTATTCTTGGGTTTGAATTTATTTGGGCAAGTTACTCATCTGTGACTAATTATATTTTTTATAATGCCATGGACATGTTGTTCTAGAAGAGCTTTTCTGTATTTTTTTTTCTTCTTTACTGTGTGCTGAGTATGAATTTCCCCTATAAAATCCTAGCTAGGATCTCACAACTCTTATTCCTGAGTATTTATTAATCACAATAATTTGCTCAGAAAACAGGAATAAAATTACTCTCAGATAAATATCACATATACCCAGAAAATAAAAAAAAAGATATTACTCCAGTCTGCATTGTTGTCCATGCTCCAAGTGCTGCTCTTTAATAACACAGTATCTCAGGCACAGCATGAAGGATGAGTATGTTATAGTAAACAGATTTTTTCTCTGATAGTTCTTCATCGGTGATCCCAGTTCCACTACTGATTCAAAAACCACAGGACAAGGCCAACATTAATACTGCTCTGCACTCAGAATTCGGGACTGTTTTCATTTGCCTTCCACATTTTTACACAAACAGATTTGCCTTTTCAACTAAATCGTGAGGGTTAGAAATGTACTTTTATTTAAAAAGAACAGGCAAATCCTTGCAAAATCACATGATCCCAAAAGCTGGCTTTTGAAGAAAAACAAAAATCATGGGTTTTTTAATGATGTCATTCTCCTTCCAGTTTTATTCTTACCAATTGCCAGTTAGTCTAATCCTACATCGCTTGCTAAATACTAAAGATAGGATGGAGAGCAAGAGAGGCAGAGTTATTAGTTTGACCACAAAAATGTTAGGATGTCTGAGCTAAGCTAATCACAGGCACATTCCCGAGTCAATGGAAGAAGACAGGGATGGGGGATTGAGCCAATTTTAAACACCTATCTTAGTATGAGAAAAATTTCCCTCTGGGATGGACCAAAGAAGGAGTTTAGTTCACTATTTGGAATACACGCATAACAGATGCATAATCTAATTATTATAGATGACCTTAGTTCTACCCTATATGCCCTTAACAGAGCCCCCAGAAGTCATGGTGTGCTTTGCAGTATAAAAGCGTTCTGGGAAAATACCAAACTTTGCAAAAGGCCAAAGCAGAAACATACATGAAAGAGAGCTTCAAAGTAGCACTGAAGTGGGGCATAAACAACGTGCGTCCTCTGTGCAAGGACAAATTCTGCCATTGATGTCCTGCTCCTGAACTTTGGATGTTGCAGCCATCTAGGAACTGATGATGGGGCTAAAATATTTTACTTATGAAATCAGTTCTTATAACACACGTGGTCATCTTAAAAAAGCCAAAATCCTATGGAGCAGTACTGGAAGGGCAGTATACCCAAGACGGAAACATCTCTAAGATTGCGTATTGACTTTCTACCTTGTGCAAGTAATTCTGACTTGCAGTACATATACATGCCAACACCTTTGGAAAATAGAATCACATGGAAAATCTGCTGAGGATCTTCAGCTCCACCTTCACCACAAGCTCCCCCCAGTCTGATGTTGGAGTATAATTAGAACATATGCTTTCTTTCGTCACACAAAGCCGAGCCACAACAATGCACAGTAATAGGTACTTCCGTTGTTTTTACTGTGGGGCAGACAGGGTCTAGCTCAGAAGCACCATGGTGAAAGAGCGCAACCCTAATTGCCTTGAAATTGGGTCTAGAGGGAGCAGTTTCCTGTCTAAACCTGCTGTGCTAATTATAGTCCTGCAAAATGAACATGAACTTTGACCCGTGTTTGCAGACATAGCTTGAAGACGGCCCCTGGCCTGGCTCCAGTAACAGCCTCCAGGTGGGTGGATCCCAGCACTCATGAATCACCACAAAAGCAGATCCTCCCTGTGCATGTTGACAGAGGTGAAAAAATGCTGGCTGAACAAAGAGATTCGAAACAAAATCTCTAACGCAAACAGGATGGGTGGAAATGCAGAAGGAGTAAAGATGGCAGACGGACCTTGTGAAAGTATATTTCTCTAAGCACAGCTTGGAACATAAAGATTGTTTTATAATTAAGATACGAAATTGAAGGGAATCCAAGTTCAAACTCTGCCTCTTGTAGACACTTGTTTCATATTTTTCATCAAGACACTGATTCAATCCTTCAGCGCTAATAAAGACCTTTGAAGAACTGGGTCCCAGGTCCCCTTCTCTCTGCAAGATGGAGAACTCGTAATTCCTCTCTATACGTCTTGTTTTTTGCACGAACCCTTCCCCCCACAGTCTTGTAACCATATGAAGGAGCTAAGGCTGACCTATGTGAGATTATGATGTCTGAATTTGGTAAGATAAATCCCTCCATTTGTATTGTTTTTCAGAGTGATTTCTCACTGTGCCTGAAACACAGACAAACCTTTCAGAAATCAATGGTACCCACTGTAAGGTGGTAAGACATGTAAACCAAGAAAATGTGGAAAATAAGGAAAACCATCCTCAGCAAGTTCTCCCAGAAAAAAAATCAGTGCAGTAGGGAAATCATCACTGGAATTTTTCACATGGATCTTGGGGAATGGAAGGACTTTTATAAAGGAGCATTTTTAAACAGGTCAATTCATCCACTGCAGCCACTCACAAATCCCATTTAGTTTTCCTTCTAAGCCTGGCAGAAGGCACTGTAGACAAGGTTGCACGATTAGACATTGAGTGTTAAGGACAGTAGGCTTTTCATTAAGGAGGGTTTTCAAAAGCATCGATTTTTAAACATGTTGTTGAGCCTCCTAGGTACATCTAAAATGTCTACAGCTTGTGTAGGGTTATGCATTACTGATTATTTCATTCCATCCAGAAGTAACGAATGGAATGTGCTGAACTAAAATGAGAGTCTGCCCTAAAAGCCTTCAGCCTTTAGTAGGGGCGTCTGATCATTTTGTCCTCAGCCTCAAAAGAGTAACTGTTATTCAGTTCCAAAACTCTAAGCACTGACAAATTCTGAGCTCTATTTATTAATGCACTATATTAAATACATCTGACAGTAGCACAAGATTTTGAAAAATATTGCAGCCAGGGTGGGATTACTGATGTCTCGTCTGTTACTACAGGTAACTGGGTACAGTAATCAATACTAGTGATGTGATGACAAGGGGAAATGTCCAGAAGTGGATCTCTTTTTTAGTAAAAAGTTCTGTGAACTTGGCTGTGTAAAAAATTGGAGTAAAGGGAATGTTCAGCTTCCAGGTTTCCAGGTTATGTTAGTCACCCTGGATTAATAATACTTAGAAACAAAACGCCTTCTTACAAAAATACAAATTTAACTTTGGTGAAAATTATAAATTTTTCATTGATGCAGGCACTGACCAAAATTGAGAATAAATCTGTGTTTATCACATGAGAAGCCCACAAAGTCTCCAGTACCTGCATTTTCTGGGTTAGGGAACAAAAGAATCATATGGCTATAGGCATGGTGGAATTTCCATCACAGCAGATCAGAAACCCATGTTTTCTCATCTCAACGAAAGAAAAAATGAACACATGCCTTGGAATTATGAAACTGTGGTTGAATTTCCAAGAAAGCTTAGCAGTTCTGATTGAGCCAGGTGCCTCAAGCCAGGAATCCTGGTGTGTGCACATTAGAGGAGGAGAGAGTGTTTGGGATGATTGTGGCAAGGAACATCTTCAGGCTCAGAGAGGTCAGAGGGGCTGCTCAGAGAGCGGGACAGGCTACTGTGCTGGTGAAAACAGTGTGGAACCGGGTCTCCTGCCAAAGGCATTACAGCAAAAAACAGTCAGACGAACGTTTTACTAAACAAAACAAGACCTCCTTGACATTTCATGCATTCAGAACTGATTGATGTTGATGACCTCTAGAGTAGTCAGGCAATTGGGAATCCCAAGAAAGAGCATTCTGAAGAAAAGGCCTCAAAATTGAAAGATGGTTGTGAAATGACAACTGATCTTCAAGAGAAAGCCTGGGTCGGAAATGTATCTTTCAGCAGTGTTTTCCTTAATCCCTTGTCCCTTCCTTAGCTCCTTTCTATCTCAGACACAGACACTTAGACACAGCCATGAACATGGCTCAAAGGAAAAATAACTCTTCATATTAAGAAAAAAAATACTAAGAGGAAAAAAACAAACCCTAATAAACTTGTCACTTCAAATTTTTATTCAAAATGTATTCAAAGCTCTGTGTTGAGGATGGGTGAAGGAAGAGGAAAGTGGAGATAAGTAACATGTTGACTGACATGTGGACAGTCCTTACAGCAGTTGGGACTGTTAGGATTTCACTTTGATGGTTCGTCCCAGGAGAGAGCCAATTTTAATTGGGAAGTCCCCTGCTCACACCGGCATTTTAGGATCTCAGTGTGGGATTCCTCTGGTTACATTGGTGTCTCTCACAGGCATCCCTTAATAGATGACGATCAGTCGGTAGACTTTTAGGCCATGAAACACCTGATCCATGGGGTGCATCAGTGCTGGGAGAAGCCCTTCGGCCATGCCCTAGGCTGCTCTGCCCGGCCTGCAGAGGCACGTGTCCAGCTGGAGGCACATCCTCTGCCAACACCCACAGGTGGTCCTTCCTTTCAAAAGGCTCCAGGAAAACCTACTCCCAACATTTTGTAACTTACTGGGAAAAAAGAGAGATGTTATTAGCAAATCTTAGAAAATGGAGCCGTTTTCTGGAGTTACTCACTTCCATTATCTACAGTGGCTACACCTGGATTAGTGAATTAAATAAAGCCGGGACCAATCTCTGGCCCTGAGTGTACGTACGGGGTGTCCGTGCCCAGGCGCTGGCGGGGGCTGCAGGGGGCCTCTGCGGGGAGAGGCCGGGGCTGCCCCGAGCCGGACACAGCCGGTCCCAGCCGGTCCCGGCCGGCTCCAGCGGCCCCACCGCAGGGCACAGCTGAGCCCCTCAGCCAAGCCGGGGCGCCGGGGGGAAAACAGGTTTCCGAAAGGGCCACGGGCGGCACAGGCAGAGGAGGAGGAAGCCCAGGAGGGAGCAGCAGCAGAGGGAGCCCGAGGCCGGAGGAGGAGGAGGGCAGGAGGGGCTGCAGGCCCGGGGCAGGGATCCCCGGCAGCCCTGGAGAGACCCCGCGGGAGCAGAGATCAGCAACATCTGTAATGTCTTCCCTAGATCTCAGCTCAGAAAAAAAATATTTGGCCAGCATTTTTTTTATTTTCACACCATTGATAGAAAAGTGTCAAGTTCCTAAATGTCACACAACCGTTAAACTTTGTAGACTTTAGGAGCTGCAAGTGGAGGAAAGGATCTTCCTCCTCTCTTGGGTGTTTCCTAGGGGATTGGGACCAGGTCCTGCTGGCCCTTCATCTGCGGTAGTGCAAAGTGGCATCGAGGGTGCTGGATCTCCCCTTGTCCCACCCTGCTTGACTGCAGTATGAGACCTCCTACCCTGATGCATCTTCTGTGTAACACACGTTTCTCTAATTACAGCTTACAGGCTATGGCTGTACCAGTAAATTTAACAGTGTGGGGGACACCTGGGGCACTTAATCTTGACTCTCTATAATATTGAATTATTAATAAGGTCTTGGGCATGTTTCTGTCTCAAGGTGACTAGAATTCTCCCAAACTATTCCCAGCAATTAGCACAGGCCAGGAACCATTTCCAGCAGGTTTATTATATGCAGCCCCCTTGTGTGTGCCTACAACACCAGTCTAGTAAATTTATACACTCATTATTGTACACATTCACTTATTGCACATCCATGATGCTACACCACAGCAGTGCATCAGTCATGACTGATCTGTTTTGAGGGTAGCACGTGGCAAGACAGGCAATTGCTCCTGTGTTTCCAGGCCCTGGATTATCATCATCACTTCACATCATCCTCCCTTTCAGAATGATTAGTTCTGAAGGATGGTAAACAATATCAGGGAACACAGGAAGAGGCAACAGAAATATTTTTGTGAGGATAAAACATTTCAAAACACTATTTAGGTGAAGATTAGAAAGGATTGAAGTGATTCCAGACATTTGGAGTAGTAGTGAAACACCTGGACTCAGATAGTCTGTGATTTCCTGCAGGATGAGGAAAAATGAGGACCCTTGAGCAGCTTGCAAAGCAAATGATTCAGGGACTCCTGTTTGCTGCACAGGCTTTTTTTTTTCAGTCACTTAAGATAAAAAATGAAACTTGTATTTTCTATTGTGTTTGCTGCTCTTTGGAAACAAATAAAGAAAGTCGTCTTCTATTTCAAATTAAAGGTCTGCAGACTGAGAATTTCTGCCTCAGCCTTCATGGTGGAAGTGTGACTGGGGCCTCCATAACAAAATCTCTTCAAACAGCCAAGGGTTTATGCAAGAAGGAATACATTGCCATATCCTTCCTCTTTTTTCTCTTTTCTGCCTTTTGTGCAACAGTTTGTTCTATCAACACTTTATTTTTCTTCATTGAGAAACAACCTTTAATCCCAAAGGACCCCTGAATGGTAGCCTGAGGCTTTTCAGAGCTTTGAATGTTTGGATTCCTTAAGCAGAGAAGATAAATGAAAGAAAACTTCAGCTCTTCATCTGAAGGCTGTGTCTGACTCACCAGCTACTGGACGACAGTCTGGAAAGTTTTAAACTCTCCTGACAGTTTTGGCCATCAATAACTGAAAAGATACACGCTTTTCTGAGGCTGCCAACAACATCATCTGTCACAGGCTTTAGTCAAGACTCTCTAGATTATTTTTATGTCACTTAATGCTGCTTCTGCAGAGGACATTTCAGTTAATGAAGTTGTTCACAAGAAAACCCTGAAAAGTGGTAGGGAAAACTCGTCAGGTGTCTGTGGAGGGATGCCTGGTTCCACAGCCCTTATCAGCTCATCCCAGTACTTATGCAGAGTCTCCCAGGTCCTTCACTGGGATTATGTGGTGGATCCATGGATCTCTATGTCATCTCAATTTCTGTATCCGTAAGCAAGAAGAGTGGTGCTGCCTAGAAGAATGCCTGAGAAACCTGCTACTGTTAAGTGCTTTTAAAGTTTCCCATTAGCTATCAGTGGTACTCTGTGTTTTGGGAATTTAAGATAAGAGGTCTTGTTGCAGCTCTCAGAGGCTGCAAGTTATTTCTGTACTCATCATATCTGCTGCCTGTCTGCAGGGATTGCCCCAGAGCTGTAACAAAAAATAACATCCCTCAGACACCATTACCTCTGCAGGTTCAGATTACAGCCAAAGAAATAGTGCCTAATGAAGGCTGCAGCCCTGGGGCAAAACAAATATATAAGAGTAAATATGATGCTCTCGCGTCGTGAAAGATGCACAGACGATGATGCACAAGAGAAAACCTGCAGAGTGTTGCTGACCTGTTAGCCGTGCATCTAAAAGCGGTGTAAAGACTTCATCAGTCATGGGGACCAATTTACACTGTATCCTAGTAGGGTGAGGAGATATTGTGTGTATGTGTGTATATATAAAATGCACTTTTTCTTAACAGAGACTAGCACACTGTTCCTGCCCAGGATTTGCTGAAAATGCTCTGCCTTGGGCTTTTGTTTAAAAGATACTAGCAAGTGGCAGGACATATGCACTCCGGTCATGCATCGCACTTGAAGAGAGACTTGGCAAATAGCTAATTATTTATGAATCATAGAATCATAGAATACCAGGTTGGAAGGGACCTCAAGTTTCATTTGGTCCAACCCTTCTTAGCAAAAGCACGGTCTAGACAAGACGGCCCAGCACCCTGTCCAGCTGAATCTTAAAAGTGTCCAATGTTGGGGAATCCACCACTTCCCTGAGGAGATTATGCCAATGGCTGATTGTTCTCACTGTGAAAAATTTTTCTCTTGTGTCCGATCGGAATCTCCCCAGGAGTAACTTGTACCCATTACCCCTTGTCTTTTCCATGTGACTCCTTGTAAAAAGGGAGTCTCCATCTTCTTTGTAGCCACCCTTTAAATACTGGAACATGGTGATAAGGTCTCCCCTAAGCCTTCTTTTCTCAGGGCTGAACAAACCCAGTTCTCTCAGCCTTTCCTCACATGGCAGGCTTCCCAGTCCTTTGATCATCTTTGTGGCCCTTCTTTGGACCCTCTCCAGCCTGTCCACATCTTTTTTGCATAGCAGGGACCAAAACTGAACACAGTATTCCAGGTGTGGCCTGTTAAGCTCTGAATAGAATGGGATAATGACTTCTTTATTTCTGCTGGTGATGCCCTTGTTGATGCAGCCCAGCATCCTGTTGGCTTTCTTTGCCGCAGCAGCACGCTGTTCACTCTTATTGAGCTGCTTGTCCACCAGGACCCCCAGGTCCCTTTCCACAGAGCTGCTCCACAGCCGGGTAGATCCCAGCCTCTGCTGCATTCCTGGATTATGCTTTCCCTTACATTTGTCTTGAAAGACCTTACATTTGTCTTTATTGAACTTCATAAGGTTCTTGTTAGCCCACTCTTCCAGCCTATCCAGGTCTTCCTGCAGGGTGGCTCTCCCTTCCAAAGTGTCCACTTCCCCACTCAGTTTGGTATCATCAGCAAACTTCATCGGGGTACACTTGATCCCATCATCCAGATCACTTATGAAGATATTAAACAGCGTTGGGCCCAATATTGATCCCTGGGGAACCCCACTTGTGACAGGTGGCCAGTTTGAAAAGAAGCTATTTACCACACCCTCTGGGAGCGGCCTGTCAGCCAGTTCCCCACCCACCACACAGACCACTTGTCTAGACCGTAACACATCAGTTTCTCTAGGAGGAGGCTGGGGAAACCATATCGAAAGCCTTGGAGAAATCCAGGTAGACAACATCCACTGCTTGCCCCACATCAACCGAGCAGGTTACTTTGTTGTAGAAGGTGATCAGGTTTGTCAGGCACGATTTGGCCTTGGTGAATCTGTGCTGGCTTTTCCCAATCACGTGCTTCATTTGACTTGCGATAGCCCCCAGGAGGATCGTTCCATAACTTCCCCAGGGACTGAAGTAAGACTGGTGGGCCTATAGTTTCCTGGATCCTCCTTTAAGCCCTTCTTGTAGATGGGGGTGACATTAGCCTTCTTCCAGTCTTCTGGGATGTCCCCTGATCACCATGACTTCTCAAAGATTGTGGAGAGCGGCCTCGCAATGACGTCAGCCAGCTCTCTTAACACCCTCGGCTGGATATTGTCAGGGCCCATCGATTTGTAGGGGTCAAGCTGCTGTAATAGTTCACATACCAACTCTTCCTTCACTGACGGTGGGTCTGGGTTTGCATCAACCTGGATTTTTGTTCCCAAGGCCTGGGCCCCAACAGTGTTGGTAAAGACAGAGGTGAAGAAAGTGTTGAGAACCTCTGCCTTTTCAGCGCTGTTGGCGACTGATTCACCTCTCCTGTTTAACAGTGGGCCAATATTTTCCTTCTGTTTCTGCTTGTTGTTTCCATACCTGAAGAACCCTTTCTTGTAGTTTTTGACACCTCTGGCCAATTTCAATTCAAACTGAGCTTTTGCTTTTCTAACTGCATCTCTGCACACCCTGGCAATGCCCTTGTAGTTCTCAACGGGTATTTGTCCGCTTTTCCATCTCTGGTGCACTTCTCTTTTGGTTTTGAGAAGACTCAGAAGCTCACAGTTAAGCCAAGGGGGTCTCCTGCTCCACCTACTTCCCTTACCTTTAAAGGGGCTGAACTGTTTTTGGGCTTCCAGGAGAGCATTCTCAAAAAACTCCCAGCACTCGCTAGCTCTTTTATCCTCCATGGAAGTTTCACACGGAATCCCTCCCAACTGAGCTCTGAGCGAGCTGAAGTTTGCTCTTCTAAAATCTAAAACCTTTGTCTTAGTACTAACTTTCAGCGTGCTCAGCAGGATCCCAAACTCCACAATATTGTGACCACTGCAGCCAAGGCTATCGCTAACCAAGACATTACAAAGCAGGTTTTCTTGGTTTGTGAGTAGCAAGCCCAGCAGGGCCTCATTCCTGGTTGGCACATCTAACATTTGTCTGAGAAAGCAGTCCTCTACGCCTTCCAGGAACTTGATGGATGACATGTGAGCTGCTGTATTGTTCCTCC
The DNA here is from genome assembly GCF_964195595.1 of Calonectris borealis. Taxonomy (NCBI): domain Eukaryota; kingdom Metazoa; phylum Chordata; class Aves; order Procellariiformes; family Procellariidae; genus Calonectris; species Calonectris borealis. Next base: position 9,446,203 of record NC_134313.1, read on the forward strand.
AACAAATATCTCGGTAGTTGAAGTCACCCATAAGAATCAGGTTCTGTTGACCCAAAGCTTGTTTAAGTGACCCAAATATTGCTTCGTTGGCCTTATTGTCTTGGTTTGGAGATCAGTAGCAGATGCCTACGGTATGATGCCCCTTGGAGACAGCCCCTCTGATCTTGACCCAGGGGCATTCAATAGGGCTTCCACAATCGCTGTAGTTGACTTCTATACATTCAATGTTCTCCTTAACATAGAGCACGACTCCTCCTCCTCTTCTTCCCTGCCTGTCTTTACAAAACAGCCTATAGCCATCCATCGTGATCCTCCAGTCATGTGAGCTGTCCCACCATGTTTCAGTTATTCCTATGATATCATAACTTTCTGACTGGGCACGGAGCTCCAGTTCCTCCTGTTTGTTCCCCAGGCTGCGTGCATTGGTATACATACACTCGAGGTGGTTGGTCTTCTGGTTCTCATCTTGGGAGGCAGCTAAGGAATGTTTGTCACTGCTCTGGTTGGCCTGGTTTGTTGCAATGGCGTGAGATTTGCCATTTTGGACCCCACCCCCAAGTCCCTATATCTCCCTGTGTAATCGTAGCAACATTTCACTTGCACTGAGTCTCTGACTTGGCTGTGTGATGCACACCCTCGGAGGGAAACTTGCCCTGACAGAGGGAGCCTCCGTCCTGCTGGGCACGGCTGTGTTGGACTGAGCACCCTGCATAACCCTAGCTCTGCTCCTCCTCCTCCTCCCCAGTGCCGCTGGCTGATGCTGTGAAGGAATCCCCCACTCATTCCCTGCACGTGGACATCTGTCCCCCTCTCCTTGCCCTGCGGACCTCTGGTCCTTCCTGTTGCAAGAGGCGAACACCCATGTTAGTTATCAAATATTGTGATCTGATATTTGATGTTTTTCCCTCTCGCCCTGGTTCTGTCTGCCCTGCAGCCCACACGGTGATGGGGGTTTGGAGTTATGCCCCAGTTATTTCTAAACTAGCCATGGGCCAGGCTCAGCCCTGCATCATCCCCGCTTTTTAAGGCTGGGGCTGGGTGGCCTTGCAGTGCCAGCACGTTTGTTTTGCCCTTCCCTGTCCACTCCTCTCATCAGGGAAGACTTCGACTTGAAGTCAGAGAGATCTTTTCTGCGGGTTTCAGTGGGAGGAGACCTCTGCTCTGTTTGACCCTCTATTTTCTTTCAAAGTACTCAAAACAGAACTTCAGGCTGCTTCCAGGGCCAGACACTTTCTTGGCCAGTTGCAAGAAGCCTTCCTGATCTGGCTGTGGTACAAGCGGTCAGAATTTCACTTGGATGAATTGTTCTCAAACAACGTATTTGCCAATGTATTAGGCAAAAAAAGGCTTTTCTTTTGATGTCAGCTGTGATGCAGATTTTTATATCTCAGCACACTTCTGTCCACAGACCTATTTACTGTGGAGGATGGGTGAAAATGCTGAGTGGGAATTAATCATGTTGTGTCTCAGGCACGACTGCAGTGCAGTTTTAATTTGTTTGTTTTTCCCCCTATACTCTTACCATTAGATTGTATCTACTACCCTAAAATGTTGCTCTCCGGGGCAAAGAATCGGCCCCTTTCTGCAGAGCTCCATTCTTTTAATTAGCACTAAACCGACTCCCCAAGCACCTTTTAACAATATAAACACTATATGAATTTTGAGGTTTTTTTTCTCTCTTTATTTTATTTTTCTATTCAAAGTCATCATAAACTGTGAAGTAAATTTCATGAAAAATGAAAATGGAATATCTCCATGTTCCCCGCAGCAGCAGCACAACGACACGCAACAGTGCAATTGCAAAGCACAGCGGGTAAAAAATTTCTCTTAGGCTGTGCTGCAGTTAAGGAGAGCATCACAGCACAGAAGCCAAAATGAGCAGGGACTGGATTCCTTGCTAAGTGCCAGTCACCTGGAGAGAAGAGGGGTACCTTGCTGGGACTTTGCAAGGCACCCCAGCTGTTGGCTTTGCATCAGAGGCTCAGCTTGAAGATGGGGAGAAAAGTTGTGTGAAATGAATATGGACGGTGTGAAGAAATGGGATAAAGTGGAGATAAATAATTAGGGGTTAAAGAGAACAGAACAAGCAGCTGCAGAGGGGAGGAGGAAGCGGGGGCAGGAAAGAGACGGTGTGCTGGAAAGCTAAGCCTCAGCCGGCCAAGGAACGGCTGCGGATGTAGAGCAGGACTCTTCCAGGACAGCATTCCCTGTTGACTCAGGGGCTGTGACGAAACCAATGTCACTTGGGGAATCTGGATTTCTTGAAACATTTCCATACTGGCAAAAGCACCACTATCATAGATGAAAAGGGCCTTTTTTTTGGAGTCTCATGAGCAATAGGAGTGCTTCTTCACTAGTACCAGCTGATTTGTGTAGAAGGGTCTGGCTGGACCAACTACCCCAGTTCAAGTGTCCTCACAAACCTTTTCTGGTGTAGACCTGACCTCTGGCAGCACCAAGAGCAGGGTGGGAATGTGGTCTCCTCTAATTTATCTTTTCCTGAGAGTAATTTCTTGCATTGCTATACCTTAACATCTGCCTGGCTTTCCATTCCACACCCTCGTGCGGCCCTCCCGAGATGACAGACAAAGAGGAGTCAAGCAAATCATGAAAGAAGCCCAGGCAGACATGTTTGGGGGCTTACAGCTCTCCCAGCCAGGCTTGCATTTGAACTGGTACACTGCAGAGCTGTAAGCACGACGCTGCTGGCAAGCTGAAACTCAAGAGCCCGCTGAGAAGCTGGAGGAGGTTCTTACCGTCTGTGTCTTAGGCTAGTGATACCAGGTCTTTATTGTACTTATGTGGCTGTAAAATAGAAATAAGAAAACCTCCCCTCTTTGCAGGCAGGAAAAAGAAGTAAATGCCTCATATTGTAAGCTAGAATAAAAAAGATGACTGATTTTTGTTTCTTTGTGAAAAGTAGAGAAACACCCTATAGAGACCTAAGTTCTGGAGATACAGAGCACTCACCTTCCCTCAAGGTCTGCTGTTGGGCATTATGTTGCACAACCTCTGGTGGGACACACCGTGTATGTCATGCTTACACATGATGTTGTGTTCTGTAAGCACCATGTTAACTGAATTTGAAGTGATGACCATCAGCCAAGGAGGACCGTGAAACCTAACAGGTAGTGAGGGTGACGGGAGTGGAGGAATAACCGAAGGAGGTGAACCACTGACACCGGCCTTGGGTCACAGACAAGCTCTTGCAAAGGGGAATATGGGATCCTCCACCAGGTCCAGCCTGGTCAGCCATGGGGAACTGCATGCGCAGGAGAGCAATGAGAATAATAACAAAGAAGACACATTTCACCCAAAAGAAAAGGTTGTGGATTAAAGTAGCAGGTTAGATTTGTCTGGGCAGATCCCAAGCACCAGATCCCTGGGAATCACCCCCAAAGTTCAGCTTTCTAGTCTTCCATGAGGCTTCACTGAGCTCCAGTCTGTGACACAATGGCCTTACTGACAGCTAAACATAGGCCAAGAGGTCTATTTTTAGCATGCTAAAATATTCCAAAAAGGTGAAAAAAAGGGTATAAATCTGGAACTGGATTCCAGGGTGAAGGGTTGTGGGTTTTTTTTTGTGAAAAACATCTTCTCAGAGAAAGTGCTCCTTTTGGAGGATTTGTGGCATCTTGGCAAAGGAATAATTTGTTCCCTCATAAACACAGTCACCACTCTGAGTACAACTGGTGTAAATCAGGGCAGTTTGCAGCCTCTGGCTCTGCTGGCATTTCTGACTTCAGCTGAAAGGGAGGCCCACGGCTTTTGATAGAAAGATCACTGCCAAATTTAAGAGCTTCAGTCCTCATTCAGACATTTATTACCAGGCATGAAAGGAGTGCAAACTGCCATGCAAGTGATCTGAAGCAAACACGTCTGTCAGAGTTTGACTTCTCTCTCTGCCTGTCAGTCCTCTGCTGCCTTTGAAAGCGGTCAGGCTCCTGACTATATATTTGACTGTGTCGGCTGGGTCGGAAACAATTTGTCAGGCTAATCCTTTAACTGGCTCCATGGGAGTCTGTCTCCTGAGAGTGCTCGTCCCCAAGGATTCCCACAGATGGGCATGCACCCCTTGCGTCGTGATGTCCAAGGGGTTCAGCCTTCATCTCACAGCGCAAGTCCTGACAGCCCAGGAGGCTGTAACAAAAACTGTGAATTATAGAATCATAGAATCATTAAGGTTGGAAAAGACCTTTAAGATCATCGAGTCCAACCGTGAACCCAACACTACCATGCCCACTAAACCATGTCCCTAAGTGCCTCATCTACACGTCTTTTAAATACTTCCAGGGATGGTGACTCAACCACTTCCCTGGGCAGCCTCTTCCAAGGCCTGACCACTCTTTCAGTAAAGAAATTTCTCCTAATGTCCAATCTAAACCTCCCTTGGTGCAACTTGAGGCCATTTCCTCTCGTCCTATCGCTTGTTACTTGGCAGAAGAGACCAACACCCACCTCGCTACAACCTCCTTTCAGGTAGTTCTAGAGCACGATGAGGTCTCCCCTCAGCCTCCTCTTCTCCAGGCTAAACAACCCCAGTTCCCTCAGCCGCTCCTCATCAAACTTGTGCTCCAGACCCTTCACCAGCTTCGTTGCCCTCCTCTGGACACGCTCCAGCACCTCCATGTCCTTCTTGTAGTGAGGGGCCCAAAACTGAACACAGGATTCGAGGTGCGGCCTCACCAGTGCCGAGTACAGGGGCACGATCACCTCCCTGCTCCTGCTGGCCACACTAGTTCTGATACAGGCCAGGATGCCATTGGCCTTCTTGGCCACCTGGGCACACTGCCGGCTCATGTTCAGCCGGCTGTCAATCAGCACCCCCAGGTCCTTTTCCTCTGGGCAGCTTTCCAGCCACTCTTCCCCAAGCCTGTAGCGTTGCCTGGGGTTGTTGTGACCCAAGTGCAGGACCCGGCACTTGGCCTTGTTGAACCTCATACAGTTGGCCTCAGCCCATCGATCCAGCCTGTCCAGGTCCCTCTGCAGAGCCTTCCTACCCTCCAGCAGATCAACACTCCCACCCAACTTGGTGTCGTCTGTCATCTGTGAAAAAACAGAGTATTAGAGTCAAAGAAACTGGGCTATCTGCCACAAATCTGGCTAGCCTTGAAAGCCTTATTTCATGGGATGGGGCTCTGAGCAACCTGATCTAGTCGAAGATGTCCCTGCCCACGGCAGGGGGGTTGGACTAGATGACCTTTAAAGGTCCCTTCTAATCCAAACTATTTTATGGTTCTATTAAAATTCATCTTCTATTATTTAAAATTGATGTATTTGAACAATTATGATTGCATAACGCAATTCTTTTTATGAGAGGTTTAAAATCAAAACCATAGCCTTCCTGATGTTGGTGTTTTATTGGTTTTATTTTTCTTCTCTTCCTCTCTCCCCCAGAAAAAATCAGTTCATCTGACTCCTGCAGGGTGACAACAATCTTAGAGTTCTTTACAGAACCACTTTTTTCCATTTTTTTTTTATTTTGATTTGAAGTTTTGACCGGATTTGATTTTTAGCCTTTCAGTCCAGGGGGACTCCATTTGCTTTGCTGTGGAAAAGCAATTCTACTTTATCCACTCTCTGCACATGATGTGTCAATCTGTGGGAGCTGAACTGAGAAGAAACAGTAAGTTTCTTTGCTCTTCAGCTTGGGCTCTCATTTCACTTAAACTGCCTGACATATTCAGACCAGGTCACTACCTTCAGTGGCACATGTAAAATGCTGCTGTAAACTGGTTGTGACTCCGCTGACTTCTTTTATATTGTTGCAAAATGGGGGTATGTAGCATGAAAGAGTACATATATGTTAATAAAGAATAACGATCATGAAAAGTGCTAGCTGCCCCTGAAAACTGGCCAGCTATGAACATGAAACAAAAATAAGTGAACTTTTTTTTGGTCTGTCTTGCTAAAAATCTCAATCTTCACCAGGGAAGCTAAATAGAAGGCTAAATTCTCCCTTCACAAGCCAATGAACTTCTGCCAATTGCAATGGTGCTTTTCAACGTGGACATCCGCTCATTATGAAAGGGACAAGACTCCTAAATGAGCACTGACCATTGCACAGATGTCGGGTGGGGCTTCCAAAGCCATAATGGGAACTGGGCATCCGAATTCCCTACAGGTTAGTGGAATCTGACTTACAGAATTCCTTAGTCAGCTTTGAAAAACAGCTGTAATGTTTAAAAATATCCAGTCCCGTCTGACTTTGATACAGCGACCTACAAGATACTATCAGTTTTGTTGACTTTTGCTCACTAACCTCTCTATAAAGTGATTGTGTGGGAAGCAGCCAAGATAAACTACTGAGACATTGCCTCTCATACCATGATAGCAGAATACATGAGGAATAACAACAGTAAGGAAAAGGAGTTCTCCTTAAAACAACAAAATAACAGCTTTTGTAATGACTCAAAATCTATGCTGTGAAATGTGGCATTTTCCACACCCAGTCATACAGCCAGCCTCCTAAGAGTGAGGCAATTTGGCAGGAATCCTGATGCAAAACTGTCTTAATTCTCCTTGATGGCACATCAGCTCTCAGCTGAAGTTTGCTGAGTTTTAGTCACTGCTGGAATCAAAGGGTCTTTCACAGGCAGCTGGAAAACTAGGAGAGGGAGCTGACATCGTCATGACCAAAGGCCACGCTAGAGGATCCACACCTGCAGGGGCAGGAACCCGTGACCTCTCAGCTTTGAGCCAGATCAACGTCATGGAAATAGAAAGTTTGAAAGCACTGACTATCACTCTTCCTATTAACCAAATTCTCTCACCACCTGAAACTTATATAAAATCCCTGCTAGGCGGGTGTCTGGGTTTCAAAGACCAAATGAGAACCATGTGGAGGATCTTTGGCTTTGTGATCATGTTTATTTTTTTAGCTTCTTATAGGGAGGAGCAATGGTCCATAAATCTATAATTACTACTATATAAGCCATGGCTATATACTGTAGCTGGAGCAAGTTAGAGAGAATATGAACCTTTCATATAATACAGAGCATTGGCTGTGATGCTGCTATGGTGAAAGACTGAGTCATTAAATTTAGCCAAGAGAATTATATGATGTGGGTGCCTGCAATAGCAGGAAAACACCATGATGTTCCAGCTGTATGTGTCAAGTACTTATGAAAACAATTAACGTTCCAGCATTGCCATTTAGTCAGTTGTTGTCTTTCCAACTCTGCAGGGCAAAATCTTTCTAATACTCTACATTTTTTTCTGTTGTCTAGTATCTCCTGTGCAAAAGAATGACACAAAATGCTGTAGGTTAGATATTTAAGCCTCAGCTCCATATACAGAAAGGTTCTGATGACTTGTCTTTCAAAAAGTTCAGATTAAAGGACTTAATTGGCATTAACTTTGTTTGTCTGTGTGTGTATTCATAAAGAACTTTCAAAGGATTCTTCACTTTTAATAAATTACAGCTATTTCCAGCAGGAGGAAGAAAGCATGTCTCTAGTCAGCATGCTTCTGTGCATTGTTCCACTACCAGATCACTGAAGTCTTTGGTATTTCAGCTTAAAGCACAATGACCTAAATAGTCTGAGAATGTATTTTTCTTACTAAGAATTATATGTGGGAGCAGACTTCGCCTCTCGGTATCACTAAGGCTAAAGTCTCCTGACCTCCCTGTCAGTCAGCCCACACATAGGCTTTTCTAATTAAGTCTCCCTATTGGATTTGACTGGGCTATTTCTATCTGTGCGGTTCCCCTTGAGGAAGAGTGCTAAAGTCAGGAAGGTGACCAGATTTACAACCAAAGACTGGATCACTTGTACTGCTACAAAAGTCACTTCAGATTTCAAAGATGTTTGAGCTTAAGGACCCAGGATGGAAGACAGGTGAAATATGGGATTAGATGAACACATAGGTTCACGAGACTGCATTTGTCTGCATCAAAATGCACCTTGGCAGAAGCGAGTTAAAAGAGGTATGAAGAATGAAAAGGACTAGCATAAGAGAAGAAGAGGGTGCAGAGAACTGGGAAAGAGTATTGCTTTTTTAAAGGAGGAAACAAATAGTGGGCCATGGAAAAGAGCATGAGAGCTTCTAGGAAACCTGGAGTGAGACAGAACCGTCTAAAGAGCTGCATCCAGTGCAACAGGGTGGGTTTGGGGCAGACAGCCACTAATGAAATAAAGATGTTTTACAAAAATTCCACACTTAAAAAGGCTCTTTTACCAAATTGACAGTCAAGCTGAATACCTCAGGAGGGGTGACCTAAAACCCCGGTCATACCTACCTACCTACCAAGCCTACCAGATGGCCAAGACTGTAATTAGGAGGCTACAAGGCTAAGCTTCTGAGTCCCTAGCTCAAAATTAAAACCTTTTCTCAAATTCCAGAGACATATCCGGGCTCAGGCTGGAGCTGAATAGTGAGTGGGGAATGATTATACATTTGGTTTTCACTAACATGATTCAATACTGAAGTCTTTTAAATCTGTTCTCTGTTTACCAGCTCCATGGGCAGCAGATTAATACTGGGGTTGTTGTGTATAATAATTAATTTTCAAAGGTATTTAATTTTGTATGTCATATTTTATGCTTTATGATATTGTGATGCAGAAGACATATGTTCACAGTATTATGAAAGGAACCCTGATGAGCTGAGCATTTCCTGTTGGAGTTAATTGAATTTATTGGAGGTGTTTGGTTTTTCTTACAGTTTGATTCTTTAGAAGCCAATTGAGATTGGGAAGCTGGCCTGTTTGGAATAACACTACCAATGTTGGTATACACAGCAGGGAAAAAAATCTTCATTTGCTTTTCTATTTGTAAATATTCATCTATATAAAATAATAATTAAAAGCATATGTTTATAGTTTACTAGGATTTAAATGATTGAGGTATTATATTTAGCATTCCAGTGTTCGTACAATAATGTCTTTAATTGTCTCTTTAATAATTGTCTCTTTAATAAATAAATGTCTTTTAATGTCTCTTTAACAGGAGCTATGGGATACTGGCTTGATTCATCAAAACTGTTAGTCTCATGGCCCATTTTTCCCCACAGTGATTATTTGACTCTGTAACAACACAGCCTGGCATATGGCTATACCAAGTCCATCCTCCACAAACAGTAGCCCAGTTAAGGTCAGTATTTCACAGGGATTTGGCTGGTGTTCTAGAGAATTTGATTTTTTGGAAGAGTACAGTCCAGAAACAAAGAACATTAGCTGGGAGAAGATGCCTCAGTGTCGGGAATGAAAGATAGGAGGACCAGTATAGGAAGCAAAGTGACCTAAAATACTTTTAGATGAGTTATAATGCATTTGTTTAATGAATGAAGGGTGTTAAATGAATATGACATACTGTAGCTCAGCTTTGGGTCTTCCCAGGGCTGGAGATATGCACATGACTGTCTGCATATGTGGACACATGTAAAATCATAGCTGTTATTAAAATAAGAGGTTTTGGCAGGGTACATTAAGTTTTAAATAGAATCTATTAGACAACGATTTCCAGGAGCAGTCTCAAGAGAGGAAAAAGTAAACCCGGTCTTGGCCAAGGAATCACAACTGCTGCAAAGAAAGCATCCTCTGTTGAGCTATACAATTAAGATCTGGACATTTTAAAAAGTTCTTAAATCTTTTCTTTTTTTTCATTACCAGTTAGCTGGCATAGGTAAAGATAATGATGGAAAACACAGCTTGATTTCTCCATCTTTACTTTTTTATATTTAATCAGTTAATAAGCTTCTTGATTCTTCTGCTCTTTCTATTGTTTATTGAACAGGATGTAAGTATAAGAACTATTATACAGTTTTTCTTCTAGCTAGGTAAAATCTTTGGAAACCTGGATACATGGCAGACAGCAGTAACTGCTCATGCACAGGCAAAGGTCCCAAGCAGCAAACAAAACCTTATGAGTTGTTTTATTAAATCATTTCAACAGTGCACAAGAAACTTGGATCCTACTGAAACCAATGGAAATTTTGCTATTAGTTTCAGGGCAGCCTTGATTTTACTTTTTGTTCTCAAGTATCATGAACATGTGTGTGATATACTGTCAACTGAGGATTATCTGTTGCCAAATGATGCCAGCAATGAATTAACAATCTAACCCAAACTACCTTCAGAGCCATTAGAAATACCCTATGATGCACTTTTCCTTACCCTTCCAAAACTATTCTGTATCTCACATTCTCCTTACAAAAGATAAATGTTCCAAGGACAGCATATTCTAAGCTTTAATTAACATATGCTTTGTATTATCTCTGTTGTGTGTTGTGCTTTACCCAAATGGTCTTATACATATTTTCACAGGTGATCATGACCTGAATATAGCATGTGCATGTGCCTTACTTCATATGAACACACTCTTGATTCCCTTCTTGCACCGTTGTTCCTGGATCCAACCCTTCCCCATTTTGAAGCTTTTTAATTTTCTCCACAATGCCAAACCAGGCTCCCACTCCTATCAGCAGCTTGTGATAGGATAAGTAAGAAAAAAGAACAAGTCAGCTATGACGTGGCAAATTTAAGCCTCACCAGCTGAGGGATTTCTCAGAGTTTCAATGTACATCCTTTTCTGGCTGCTGGTACTACAATGTGTGGGCATTTGGGTGCTTGCAAGAAATAAAGTCCAAGTACTTTTGTTTAGGTTTTGCAGTTTTTATTGATACTTCATTTTTCAAATTACAGTTTCTTTTGACTTCAAATAATAGATGTGGGGCTTATTTTGTGCCATATTCAACAATTTTCTTGAAAAACTACATTCTTGAAAGGTCTACTTTACTTGTTGAGAAAGTTAACTAAAGGAAGCAACTTGTTCATCTGGTGTGACACAGTTGTATGGATGTACAATTGTGTGACAAACCCATCCAATAGCACTGTGATTTTCTATCATCTGCTGTAAGCCACCTTGCCTCCCAGTGGCTGGCTCTCTCGGGAGGTAAGTCCTTCACTGGGAGCTTCACTAGGGCTGCTTTCTGCAGATGGCTCTCCATTACTTGCACTTCCTGAAAAGACAATATAATTAAGATTAAAATAAATGTCGTATCTTTGATGCAGCAAGCTAGAAGGTACACACTTCGTCAATGACACTTAGGAGCCTTTTTATGCAGCTATAAATGTTCAGGAAGCTATTTTTCTCAGTTTGCAGTCCATTTGCAAAATGCTTTAGGGTAATGACAGATCAACTAATGGTAATCAATTATCATGCTTCCAGCATGCTTTAAGTAACTGCGACTGGAATGCATAATAGCTTGCACTCCACCTGTGCAAGACTTGTTCTCTTTCTTGTATTATCTCCTGATACTTACCTACCAGGCAGGAATGTCTTTTGTCTGTCTGGAATACATAAAACCCCAAGCACCTAGCTCTGATAGATCTCTTCTTCCTTATTCTTTACCTTCTGTGATTTTAGTCTTCCACCCTGTTTCAGAAGTGCAGTTGTCTCAACAAGACCAAAAGTGTACTGATGGTGTTTATTCAATGTATCGTACCCAGAGTGCTCTCATTGCTGCACAGATGTCCCTCATACTAAAGGAATCTGTTTCTAGTGGAGATTTCCAAAAAGAAGGTGTGAATAAAATGGGTAAGAGATGAATGCTAACCACAGCATTCCTGATTCGGTCTTGATTCAAGTCTGAACTATGAACACTGTTGCTTTATTTGGATTTTTGTGTGGCTACACATGGTGTCTCAGAGCTAATGGAGAAGGTTTCAGCTTTGCTAGCCATTGAATTTTCCACAGGTGGGGTCCAGTCTGGCTGATTTGGACACGTAAAGTATGCCTAAATGTCTAAATTTAGGCACATGAGTTAGGCAGACAAGATTTCACTTTGGAGACACTAAAGGTATCTCCTTCTCCCCAGTAGCAACACTGCTTAGAGGCACTCATTTTAGGAGGACTGGTTCTGTTTAGATACCAGTTAGATGAGTAAGAGGTGTAGACTGGATCCAAGTCTACCTATTCGGGATGCAGTGAGAGGCCCCTTATAAAGGGACTCACTGTTATGCAGCACAGTCCACCCCACTATGCAAGGGGAATTTAAGCATTCAGACATACTGTCTGAATATGCATAAACATTCTGGAGCTCCTGTTTTTAACTGAATTTCAAGTTGTTAACACATTCCCTGGAAAAAGCCATCCACAGCTTTTTTCCACAATGGCCACTCTTCTTGTTTCTCGTTTTGATGTTTCCCATGGAAACCATCATGATTCAGAATATAAAGCATGTCTTTGAAATGCAACCATGGGAACTCCATTTACTAAATCCAAACCTTTTCAAGCACCATCACTTTCATAGCTCCCCAGGTAAACTGCCCCCCCAAAATGCCAACTTTACAAACTGGTTTCAAACAAAACTTCAACAGATTTATAGATCATCTGCAATGAAACAGATGCAAACTTTCCTTCATAATTTGTAAAGGCACTGCCAGTAAATACCATGAAGAATCATTGTATTTATGAAATTACTTTTGTTAAATTATCTTCAATTATAACAACACACATTTCAAATCAGGAATAAATGATACATTCCGTCATTAAATATTGCAGTCTGATCACAAAATGAAACACCTACTTCAACTTGGACAATATTTTTACTAAATGGAAAGAAAATTACAGGTAACGGTTAAGCTGGATATATACACAACAGCTTTTAGATCCAGCAGTGAATAACCTAAAAGACATGTAACTTAAGCTGTACAAGAGATTCTAAATATGAGAGGCTTTCTTCCAGAAACTGCAATTTATGAGTTTAGGAGTAACTCTGTTCCCTGTTGGACTGAGACTTAGCATCTAAGATACTGATCTTTGAGCCTTTAGTTATCCCTAATTTGACATTTCTAAGTCAAGAAAAATGGCAGTAAACATGGCAGTAAACAACAGATCAAGAAAAAATTTTGAAAAGCCAGTTGCAGTTAAATTTTATGATCACTGGTTTGTCCAGTTCTTCTCCATTTTACTGAAATATGTTGGGTTTTTTTGCTTATATATCCCAGATGGTATATGAAGCTGGAAAGATATTGATTTGAAGGAAGAGGTGAGATGGACAAAACAGGATTCATCACAGTTGTTTGAGACTGCATCAGAATAGACTCTCTACAGCTTTGCACTTGGACATGAGAACTGGATTGTTTCATTAGCAATGCCTCTTGCTGCCACACTTGTAAACTCCATCTACTTGGCATGAGGCCACAAACTGCAACCCACAACTGAGACTCAGCAGTCCAAATGAACAGCGTATCATACAATCCAAAAACACTATCATGAAGATTTATAATTATTGAAAGGCAGGAAACTGCTCTTTTTTCCACTAAGTACGTGTTAGATTGGATCTCACAGTAGCTGACTGACAAATAGTTCCCCCTCAGGATGGAGTGCAAGGTACATCATCCAAAAATGGTTTGCAGCATTGCTCTTTCAAATCTAGCATCCAACATCACACCAGGATCCCATATGACAACCTGGCAGCACTCCAGGAACAGAGTCCGGAGCACTTAGGTAACAACAGAGATGCAGTGCTTCAGCTCTGAAGGGAGGTACAGCAAGCTACCTCTAGTGCAAGGAGGCACACCAACCAAGCAGCAACATGATGCTTAGGGACTTAAAAAAAAAAAGGAAGGTTTCCATTCTCTTGACTGAACACATTCTATAGTCTCACTTGTCCACTCCTGCAGAATGTGATTTTTGGGAACAATGCAAGTGATGAACTTGTACTGATGGACTGACACTGCTTTGGCATGAATTTTGGCATGAATTTTGGCACAGCCTCCTCTTAAAAAGAAAATGAAAATGTTCAGCCATCAGCATCTGAGGTTCATACAGTCCTTCTAGCTGAACTGATGAACATTACGAATCTTTTTTCTCAAGGAGGTGGGCTCAGTTTGTTTTCAAGACACCCACGGCAGAAGTCTCTGTAAGTTACCATCCCATGCTGAGGTCTGGACCAGAAACGGGTTTGATGTGATGCCTATTTAAGTAGAAGACATATGAGAACTTTCAGTATTCTAGGGTGAGATAGGATTAAAGATGACTATTAAAGCAAGGTGGCAAGCCAACGTTGCTATGAGATGGAATTTAGTAGAAGTGAACTGTGTAGCTGCATTACCATGGTGCCGAGGCCAAGTAAATACTGGCTTGAAGAGCAGGCAGGGTGTACTCACTTCTGCTTACAGAATAACATGTTGACATGTGCTTTTTAAACCTTCTCCTTGACAATCTATACTCCATAAATCTCACACTGTGTGGCTTGTTTTCAAAAACCTGACTCATCTTTGTGAACTCTTTCAGTGTGTTTTTCTTGCCCTCTCTCAATTTTTATGTTTAACGTTCAAGTATTTTGTTTTGGCCACTGACGAGGGCAGGATATTGAGCTAGGCAGACCATTGAACTGACCCATACACGAATGTTGTTGTATTCTTATGCCAGTTTAGATGGTTTTAAACCTTTTCCATCTCAAAACTAATCTGCCCTGGTAGATATTTTCACACCTTTTTTTGGGATTTTCTGTAAATGCTGGGAGTAGCCTCTGTCCGTGGTGCTCAGTCAACAGTCGTTCTACCAGAGCCGTGACTTCAACTCAGTCTGGCATTACACAGCCATAATGCTGTGAGATTAAGTCCCAAAAGATCTAGATGCTATACCCTGGACTGATTAAACATCAGAATTAAGCTTTGCAAATTAGGAATATCTCAACTAGCAGAAAGCCATCAGAGGGATCAAAATATTCTCTCTGAACTTGAAAGACACCAAGAAACTGATACCAAGAAACTGATGAAAAGGCCTACAGCAAAATATTGAGTCCACTTTTGAAGAAAGACCATGAGTAATGATTCAGGTTAACTCTTGAACAAAAGCATTGATGCTTTGTGTTTGTATCAGAACTTGATGGTTCTGAGACATTATAATTTGGTGTCACACAAACATCAGCCTCAGTCCAACTGAGATGGTCTGTCAGGCATAGATAGCCTAGGTAGCTCAGTGTCTTGGAAAGTACATTTTGTTCGCAGAAATGCAACTGCCCTCCAAAGCAGAAAGGGCCTGGACTGTGTTCACTGTGAAGATGAGTCCTTAGGACATAAAAAACACTTGTAAGCTTGCAGGCCTCCAAGAACAATTCAAAACATCTCAGCCTGCCAAAAAGGGATGATTTTGTCTGCTTTTTTTGAGGCTCTCCAAATTTATTTACAACATACACAGACATGAAGGGGAGTTTATTTACCAGAATAAATTGAGTATTTAGGGCAGAGCAGCAGATTGAAATCTCAGCAGACTTGGTCTTACTGTTTTAAGCAGTAAAAAAAAAATTGAAGGAATCTCACAGCTGCATGGAAATTTATGGAGACAAAGGAGAAGTACAAGGGACATAACCATCACAGCTATAAAAAACACCAAAGAAACTATCTAGTGTGAAGACAAAGCATGCAGGATATATATTGAGATATATCTAAAGCCTCAATTGCAACTTTACAGTGAAGTTATTGTGCTCCTCCTAAGTAATATGAATCTCAACATTCTCATGTTAGGTGCTTCCAGTAGATCAAAGAGGCCACTTCCAGTTTAGTCAAAGTCTATATTATGACTGCAAATAGAGAGCAAACTATTAGAAGATATCATCTTCATATCTTCATATCTTCATCATACCTTCTATAATTACTGCAGGAAGATTTCTCTTGCTCTAACTCCAGGACAATGAAACTCTATTACACACTATCTTCTCTAAAATAAATTTTTTAGTGTTGCATCAGGAGAGTCTCAACCATATACCCTGGACAGTGCAAGATGTTTCATTTATGAAAAGTATTTTTCCATACCATTTTCCATACATGACAAAACTATAATATTAACAGGACTAGAGGCAGAAGGAAACATTAAGCAGAGAATTTAGGTTTCATTTAATGACAGAAAACATTCTGCTCACCTGTGGATGCTTTCAGTCTTCTGATATAATCAGACCAAAAGGAACAGTCTGCTTTTTTCAATCCTTTAAGAGTTGGCAAGGAAACAGTGAACTCCTTGTAGTTATCACCATCATCGTTTGGCAGATACATAGGCCAGGGGGGCATCACCCCCGACATTCTTCTTGAGAAACTATGAGGGTAGTTTGGATTTCTAAGGGAATGGGAGAAATGATCATTAGAAAACAACGACATGAACAGTAAAATGCAGAAGGAGATCGGCTGGGTCAGGGAAATGTGTATCCAGTCTCTCTGACTAGTAGGGTTCAAATTCAGTCCAGACTCGTGAATCGTTCACGGTGTTTCACCTGACAGTAACTTGTTAGTCTGGTTCACTTCCTAGGGAACAGGTACACAGAACCTGTATAGACACAGGCTCATGAACAGCCTCAACAGGCCTCGGTCCCAAAGCAACCCAGGCTACTCTAAAAAGCACATAAAGTCACAGTTCCCACACTAGCTTTCCAGAGATTCTCCTCATTTTCAAGCATGGCCACAGTACAGTAAAGCTGAGGGTTATTCTCAGGGTAGTTGTTAAAGGATGCACTGTATCTTCATGTGCTTTCCCCTTTCTTCTGGGAATAAGGGAACTCTTAGCCAAGACCCTTCAGAACTGGGGTTCTGGAAGCTCTGGAAACAACACCAAGGCCTTTGTAGCCCCCGTATATGTAAGTAGAATTTGCAGCTTCTCCATAGAGATAAAATTCCTATTACTTCTAGCTAAGCATCATACTAGAAATCTTTGGTATCTGCTTGACAACTTGGCCATGACTTTCCAACAGCATTGACCAAAGCCACCTCTGTAGGATTACAAATTGCTAGAGAAAATGGAGGCTATTTGAGTGAGTGCAGGATCTGGACTACATTCCCCCTACTCCTCCCCACCTCCCCAATCATAACAATTCTTAAATGTCACACGCTTACCCAGAGTTTACAAAATTGGAGATATACTGCATAATTTGCAAGGAAAGGCTCTTTTCTTCCAGAGTAAATTGTTCTTCATACTTCGGGTAGAATGGCAGTCCAAATGCATACTGAACATCCAGCAAGAACTCCTGACCTGAACTAAAAAAATATTTATAGAAAGGTAATTAAAACCATCATTTATTTATTGGGGGGAGAAAGGGAGCTAATTTAATTCAGAGAATAAAGCAAAGTTTTAAATAATTAATGACCATTAATTAGAGTGTGGTGAGCTGTGGGGCTTTTTCAAATCAGAACATAAAAGAAGAGCAAGCAATAACAAGGAGAATTTGCCATTAAGTTAATGTAGGGTCTTTAACATTTGTTACAAGAGGAAATTGGAAGGCAGCAAGGCATATTTCTCTAAATAAGGGAAAGTGATAGAGGGAGAAAGCCACTTGGCTATTCTTTAAATGCCTCTTAAGATTTTCACTAAAATTAAATTCAGAAAGTGGAAGCAAGTGGTGATATGGAATCTGGCAACCATGATGGAAGGTTAATTATGGTTTATTTCACAGATCTGGAATAAAATCCTGGCCCTTCTTAACAACAGTTGGAGTTTTTTCCATTGACTTCATTGGGGCCAGCATTCTGCCCTAAATTTTTGGATAAGGAAAGATGTAATAGGAGATGTTTATGAAGATTTCTCTTAGACATAGTTTTAATCTAATTTCTCTGCTGGCTGGGTGGTTTTGGTTCATACAGTCTGTTCTCCCCAAGTTTTATATGGCAGTCAAGTCAAAACAGCTTGAGGTAATCACCTAGATCGGCTTTAAGAAAGAATAATTGTTGTTTACTTCCATGTAATAATTAACACATATAATAAGGAATATTTCAACAATTCAGAGACAACAATTGTAAGACCTAGTAACAAAGGTTACACAACTCAACATACTCAAGTCCTGCAGAAAAACATTGGGCAACTTCCACTAATAAAATTATAACTAAACTATGCTCAACACATAGCTTTGAACCACAGCTCAGAAGGAGACATTTCTGGTATGGAGTCCAATTGCATTTTCTGTATCCCACATTTAGACAAAGGTCTGATTGACTTGGTTAAATGCTGCAAGAAGGCAAACAACATCAGGGGACCTGGGAGAAGGAACAGATGTCTGTGAGGCTAGGATAAACAAATCCCAGATCCACTCAGCAAGATTTCATCTGCAGAGGTTGTTGTCAAAAGGTGACACAACTGAAACTACTTTATCTTTGGACATGAAATGCAGCAGCATTGATATGGTCCTTATATTGCCTCTAATGGAACAAGGCTTGTAGTTCAAACCATTACGGGCAGGTGGACTGAAAGCAAGATGACTCTTTTACATTTTATGAGTGGTGGCACCAAAGCCTCTATTTTGAAAAACAAACACAAAACCCTCTAAATGAAATACATCTTTCATTGTATTTTCCTTAGTCTTATCATAATACCTCAGTAATACTTTGCATCTGGAAAGTGAATTATTCACAGATTATTCACCAAAAAAATGTAGACCTGAAACAAGATTAAAGCATATTTTTCTTCCCCAAATGTTTATAGAAGGATTAAGCAAGATCATAGTTTAATAATTTTGCTTTAAAAATAATTTGCTTGGCCCAGTATATTACAGCAATGTTTAGTGTCGGTATCGCAGCAAAGGTACCATATACTTAAAGGAGCTGTTTTCTTTTCAATAGAGAGTCAGTTTTGAATAGAATAAAGGACATGAAATTAGTTAAGATGCAATGAAGGGACAAAGGTACCCATTTAGGAAAGGCATAGCAGAGGTGAACTTTGCTCTAAATGTAAAACAAGTGAGCTGGGACCGAGGGTTTCCCCCCAAATGAGACTGTGTTCTCAGCCCTCATGTTTCTAGAGGTGAAATCTCTTAAGGTCACAGCCCAGATTAAAATTCAGCAAACTCTAAACAGAGAACTTATTAGGACTGAAATCATTTGTACAACTGTAATGGGTTTGATACAGAGACATCTGTACATCTACACAAAACTCTACAATTTCATGGGCTGCTTTCAATATTTCTGGTTGATGCTACCACACCCTGGCCAGTGAGTGTCAGTAGTAAGAGGATGAGAAAGAAAACATAAAACTAAGAGGGGAAAGAGGCACATATATACGTGCACAGAACAGCAGTAAAGACAACTGTGAAACATCTAGATGGCAGGTAGATGGAAAATATCAGGGGAACGTTTCTGTCTCCTCCCTCAAACTCTGATTGGGGAGGGGGAGTCCAAAATGGCCAGAAACACCCAAACAAGGATTTTGGAGACATGTAGGAGCTCTGAGCATATTCAAGGGAGCACCAGGTAGTGATATTGTTTTCATTGGAAGAAAAGTGGAGTGAGAGAAAGAGAAGAGTGACAGATAAGCATGTACAGCTTTGCTGTTGTACACTGCTAGCTCTGCAGGGAGGTTTTTCTTTGTTGAGCTGCTCCAAACTGCACTCCTGAAACCCCAGGGTGCCTTATAGGTGACTCAACAGCATCAGCTCTAAATGGGGAAGTGCAATGCCCAGCAACTGGTGGACTTCAGAGGACATTGATAAAAAGGAGGACTGCAGAGGCAATGGCAAAAGGGATCTTTAAAGTGTTTTTAAGGAAGACAAACTATTAGCAACTAACTTCCCCTACAGAAGTCTCTTTCCAAGGAACAGATCTGTTATTTTAATAACAGTGGTAAATGTAGTTACGTGTTAAGGATGAAATCTTGGCTTTGGTGACTTCACGGGTCTAGTACTTCATACAAAGGTATTGCTTCAGCTCTTCTGTGCATACCTTTTCTTTTTAAGATGTCAACATTTTTAGAAACAGATTCGCAACTCTCTTATGTGACAGTATGAATAAATTGAGCCGTGGGGAACTAGGAGCCAGACCCTACCACTTTGAGCTCCCCTTGGAGAATTATTACTTCACTTCAGAAGGAGGCACTACTGGAGTTCAGTTATCCAGTTTACAGAAAAACAGGTAGTGAAATCAGAAACTTTGTAACATTCATAGCCAACAATTTAACAGCAGACCCTGAAATATCACTTGCTGGGATTTTTCATTGTACAGTGCCAACCCATTTAATTGGGAAGGTATTGGTTCTGAGAAAATTTTCCTTAAGCCTGAGATGGAATTTCCATTTAAATGTTTCCAAGTAAGAAAGAGAGAAAGGGATTTCTTAGCCATTAGATACTCCACTGCTCTCTCTATAGAACTGTGACTACTTTCGCATACAAAGAACAGCTTCAATGGGGAAGAGTAAAAGATGAGAAGGTCAGAATTTAGAACAAAAATACCCAGGTTATGATTGATTTGGTTCAAATTCTTGTTCCAAAACAAACAGAGCATAGATGTAAATCCAGACTTCAAACTGTTGAATTGAATATCTTAACCACAAGCTTTTGGAACAGTAAAAAAAACCAAACCGCAAACAACAACAACAAAAAAAACCAACACAGAAATCCTCAAAAATTTTCTTTGCGAAATGGAATTGTCATTAATGGCTATCCATAATCATGACAGTCAGAACAGAAGAATATGATCTGGCAGACCACCATGCTATTCTATATTAGGACTGAATGCACAACTTAGAGCTGGGGCTGCAGAGACCTCACACTGTGATCCATTGTACATTAAGACATATATCTCATTTTGAACTTTGTCCTCGTTCTATATCTGGCTAATTATTCCATACTGGAAACTCATTTTGATGATTAATGACTGACTATAGCCTAACACTTCTCTCTTTTTTTTTTTTTCTTTCATTTAAAAATAGTCCTTACTCTCCTAATGTAACAATTTCAACTAATCTCAAAGCCTTTTGAGTCATAGCTTCTATTCTTAGTTGGCTTAATACAGTTTTTGGTTCTTTTTTAAAACTCCACACACAGATAGAAACCAATGTAAATTAATTCAAAATTCAAATGACATCCTATACAATACCAAAATACCAAACTTTCCACTGCTATCCAATCATTTAAATTTTAAAATAACAAGATAAACATAACTCTAGCTAGAGTTCAGCCAGAGTTACCAGCAAATTACTCAGGATGAAGAAGCAAGTTGAAGAAGAATCAGTTTTTCATTAATGAACATACCAAAGGGATAATTATTTATCAAACTTTTTAGTTGTATTGACCAATAATGATAGACATTTTAGTTCTCATAAAGCACAGATAACTATTAACAGAGTACTTTCCTAATATATATGATCTAGAACAAGAAACTAATGTGTGGCCATGAGTTTACTTTTCTTTTGGTGCTTTAAAATTTTTTACTCATAACTAGGCAAGAGAACCACACAAATGGAAATTTAAACTTACTGAAGAACCTGACACCACATCTTAAATAGTATGTGGGAGGAATTTAGTTTATATTTTCACTCCAAAATTCATTCTATCTTCATTCATACAAACAGTTTTAGCCAATTTTCTTCATACTTCTTTTTATATAATTTTATATACTCAACCGACTGTCCATTGTATGACAGAAACACCCCCTTTTTCACAAGGGATTCTGTTTTGGCATTCTGGTTTTTTGGTTGGTTTTTTTTAATGAATGATAAGTTTGCAACAAATATAGTCTAGCAGTCATTTCTCAAGCCCCAGCCTGAAAAACCCTGACCCTCAAATGATCTTCAGTCTCCCCCAGCTTTGACTACAGATGTTGGCTAAAATTCCCATTACCCTATGTGATATGAAGCCAGGCTACACAACCCTGTAAGCTAGGCCTAGCAAAAACCTAAGCAGATAGCGTCAGAGGTTTAAGTTCCCAGCCCCAACACGTTGGGGACAGTAGCATCGTTAGTCATAAATGGTCTGCGGGGCAACTCCTTTCTTCTTCAATGCCTGCACAAACCTTTCAGTTCAGCTAGAGCAGTGCAACCCAGCCTCTTCAGGAGGTGAAATAGAGAGATCTGTTCATTTTGTTTGAGCTACAATGATTGTCTGTGAAATTTAGAAGAAATAGTGTACTCAAACTCACGTTAGTCACTAAACTTAGCAGATATTGGTGATCTGTGACGGATTTGTGAGATAAGAAAACCATTAATCCTTTAAATGTAAAGTTTTATGAGCATAACTGTTCATTCTAACAATTCTGTGAAAGAATTTGTGTTAGAGATGGGATGATGGTTTAGAGTTCCTAGCCTCATATTCAAGACCCTGTTCAGTATCCCGCAAGGATAGGCCTATCACTAGGAAAACAAAACAAAATGCCTATCCACTGTCACGTGGCTTTGGTGAGAATGTGTCATTTACATGCTGATTGGTTTGAATAGCATAGGTGAAACCCAGACTCATAGAGTTCTTGATAAAGCTCCCACTGATTTGAGTCGAGATAGGATTTCATAACAACCATGTCCCTGGAGAAGAGGATATGATTTATATATAAAATGCCACTGCCTGCATCATCTTGTGGCCCCATTCTGTGTTTATTTTCAATAAATGAATTTAAAATTAATTTTTGCAAGAAGTATTGGAAATACTAAATGTGGTTGTTTGCACACATCTACATACTCTTCATGGTAATACCAGCAGATTTGCAGAGTGGGATCAAGTACCTTAAGGTGTTAACAGGCACCATCTCATCAATGTCATGGGAGAGGAGCAGCCTACCAACACTGCTCTTTGCCTGGACTGAAACGTTCATTTTCATGATAAGCAAATATAATTTAAAAAAAATTAGATATAAACACACATCTTAGTAAAGGACATGGAACATGATCGTAGGGAGAAAAAAAAGTAATCAAAGGATAGCTGGATATTTATAGAAATTTAATGAGTCAATGTAAGGCCTGGTGTGACCTCTGCAGTTCTAGGGATGCATTTGGCTCATTGTGTCTCCTCACATTACAAACTCCTGCCAAACAAATGGGGGAAAGGATGCGAAAAACAGATAAACATTTTTCTTTCTTTCTTCTTTTCAGGAAAATCAGGACATATGGAAAAAGCTTAACTCCCAAAGGGATTAAACTGCCAAGTTTATCCACCTTTGTACCAAAAAAGCCCTATACATGTGACTTGCAAAAGTATCCTGGAGTTTGCTGTGTCTTTTCCACTTGGATTACTCCCGATACACGCAATGTTCTACTTTGCATTATAGCTGTGCCAATTGAAGAAAATAAAACTGAAGTAGCAGATAATAAATTCAAGAACCTGAAAGCTCACATTAATGGAAAAAAAAAAAAATCATAGATCTTAATGCAGGAAGAAAGCACTTTTATCATCTTGTCAGAACTCCTAAATAACACAGATTACTGAATTTTGTTAGGGAATTACTGTATTAAAAACCTAGTAATAGGCATATTGACACTTGAAGGCATCTTTGGGGCACAGAAATTCATGCATTTGTTCAGTATGCCTACTCCTGAGCTGAATGAATGGATGAATTCCCTTAAAAAGGTGATGTATCCCTCCAAAGACCCCAGAGCACCAAGGAAGGTCTCTCTAGACATATGGACTTTGTGCTTATCTTCTAGATTACATTTCATGGGAACAGTCTGTCCCAGTGCAGCACATGCAGTTCCAAAAATTGCTTTGTACTTTTCTGAGTCTTTTAGCTGAATTTTGGTTAACCTAAAGCTGATTTCTGCTTTTTCTGAGCTTGGTCCTTTGCCTTTGCATATTTATGGTTAATTCCCAAGATCTGAAAAATCTACTAAATGATAAAGGCCCCTAAACCATTCCGTGGAAAGAAAAAACAAATTATCTAGATCTCAAGCCTTTAGCAACACAGAAACTGTCTAAAGACTTGAGAATGGCATGATGTGGTTGAATCAGTGGGAGAGTGTTTTCATAGCTGCAGCCCGCATAACGCAATAGATAAGGCCAGAGGGATGAAAGGCAATTCCAACAAGAGCAAAACAACTTTTAGATGAGAGGGAGTACAGTTTTATATAGAAAAATCACAAGCTGTTGTTGCAGCAAGTGTACGCAGCTACCTAAGGCGATTGCGGTGCCTGCCCAGCTATGGAGGCAACGTGCATCTTATCATTTCTGTCACCACCTCTCCAGTGCCTTACCTGCCCTCTGTGTTTAGATGAGTTTCTTTGAAGCCTAGAGACATAACTTTCTGTCTGCCTCCCACAGTTCATGCTGTGGCCCCCAACCTATGGGGTGTTTGTACTCATGGACTAACAGCTACAGTCAGGAGGAGAGCCTCAAGTGCTCAACAAGTGGTGGACAGATTAAAGGACAGGGATATGATTATTACAAAATAAAAAGAGCAGAAAAATCTCCTTTAATTAAAGGGATGTTAAGAACAGACAGAATTAGCACAGCATATATAATAAATAGAAAACAAAAATGTTTCACATAGCTGAATGGGTTTATACACAAACATATTTTTTTTTTTATCAGTCAGGACTTCTCGCCTCCAGTTACAGGAATCATAAAAAATGTCACCAAAATCCAGCCAACTATGTGAGCATTGGCATGGAGCAGTCTTTTAACAACTCACACCAACGTACACAAGAGTGCATAGTCAGGAGGTAAAGACAGCCCCAACTAAAATGACTCAAAACAGACAGTAGCTCATTAATCTTGGATGCATCTGTCCAGTGCACAATAGTTAACAAAAGCTTTTGTGACAATTATTATGGTGATGTTAATGACTATAAGATAGAGCCTTATTAAGTCTCAGCTTAGACCCCTTCAATGACAGTAATGATGATTTGCCATCCTGCTGCAGCTGATGAGCTGGCCTCCTCAGTGAGCAGAGCACTGATTTTTATCCACCATCTTTAAGACAGCACATTTGGCACCACAGTGTGACTTGGAAATTATGCTGGTGTGGCAAGAGTGTTACTTCATATAATATTAAAAAATTACCAGAAACCTCTCAAAGGGTTAACGAGGCAAATCTTTGTACAGTTAATAATATTATCCTTGTCAAAATATACTTCTCCTTCTTTACTGTAACTAAAGCTATACTCCAGCCCTTCCCACTAATCCTAGGCAATGCTGAGCAATCACATTCCTCCTGCATTGTTTCGAGTAAATGTTTACTCCAAGCCCTAAATGTTCTCAAAAAGAGAGTGAGAAAATGGCATCTGAGTTATGTATATGTTTTTACCACAGATCATTAATGCGGGAGTTGGCTATTAATCCTGCTCCTTATTCAAATAGGAACTGAAGACTAAAGCAGACACGGTGTTACGCCAAGCTGGGGAGCAAGCTACCACGTGGAAGGAGATATTTTTGCTCTCTGCAAGATCCATTCATCTATATGAAAATTGTCAGTTCATGGTTTTATGTGATTTTCCATATATGTCATAAACATCAGTTTAGCGTGGCCTTTTTAATCCTACCCCTATATCTATGCATGTTTGAATGTGTGTATGGGTGTACATTTTAGAAACATCTAGCTGTGAGACAAACTTTTGTTAATTGACTTGTACTGGTAAAACTTTCTCCCTGCTTAATAACTTTCTGACTTTTGCATCTTTGCAGTTAGGTCTTTTTTACTGGCTGACATCTCCCTCCCTCTTGTTTATCTTGCTGTGAGTTATTAAGGGACTGCTCCATGTGAAACAAGAGGAAATACCAGTACTTTTTCATCTCTGCGTTTTAACTCTCTGTTCTGTTACACATTTTGGGAGACACACATAGAGTACGAGAGAGGTGACAGAGCAGAAATTGGAGAATGTGTTGCTATACTGTGTCTTATCTTAATTAGCGAATGGCTATTTCCCCAGCCAGAATATTTTATCTAAGACTAAGTAGTCTTCCATTGTTGTAGTTATCTGAACACAATGTTATTTTAAGGTACTCTTTCCAATACCCTTATGAGGTAGCTATTAGTAGTTATTATAGATAATACATAATTATACTATCATCGCCATCATCATGATATAGATAACAAATACAAAGAGGGAAAGGTCCATATCCTGTGTAAACTGAGATCTTAGGAAGAATTTAGACACCAAAGACCAAAAAATCATTATTTTATCTCTTATGTTACCCTATGGACATAATACTATAGAAGTTTCCATTTTTACAAGCGAAGTCTGTATCTCAGTAAACACAGATGTGATTCAATATCAAAGGGGCTGAGAAATCATTCTTCTGTCAATGCCTATGAGTGATCAGGAATATCTAATGAGATGTTCCTCCAGCTATGATGCACCGAGGGGGATCTGATCCAGGATGTGTACTCACAGAATATCATGTACATGTCTATTATGTACAAAACGTACTGTTGGTTGTTGCATTCATTAAGAAATGGCTGTAACAGGGTGGTTCTATTCAGGAATTTAATAGCTAGAGTGTTTGCAGGGTCCCAGATTCAATTCTCACTTCTGCTGAGCAAGTTCAAACCCACACATCCTACCTTCCAGCCTAAGCTGTAGGTTACTTGGCAGAGTATCTGACTCTGCTCTTCCTCCTACTACGAAAAGTCACAATTTTCAAAGAAGAACTTGAGAACTGGCAGGACTCATTACTCCAGTCATTAGGGAAGTCCCTTGGGAGCTGGTGACATGGTTGCCAGATCTTTCCCCAAGACTAGTTTATATATTCTACTTGAAGGCTGTTTCATGTACATCATTGGTTTTAATCTGGTAGGGCAAATCACCAATAATATTCCCAAACACTGTGTTTTGTTGGTTTCAGATTACTGATGGTTTTTCACAGTTTTTAGCAATGAAGGCCGCTCTCCCATGAGAAGCTCCTACCCTCAACAGCATCGCTTCATTGGCATGCAGTGAGGCTGCTGGACAGCCTGCAATGCACGTATACTATATGGAGAGGGGAATGCTGTAGGGAGGGTGAGGGAGAGAGGTCACATGGCAAAACTGGCATGAAGAATAAGGAAGGATTCATTTAGGAATGAATGACATTGATGTTTAAACAAAAAACTCGCAGTATATCCAGCAAAGGACCTAGTATGGGGTCCCTTGGGAAAAGGAGGGTATCGCTTCATAAATAGTCACGTCGTGGTGTCAAATGAGATCCTTCAGTACATAGACAAGCTGAATTCTGCAATTTCTGTTTAAGTGCTTGCCTTTGCGGTCTAAACAACATTTATTTTAATGGTACTTAAGTATAGACAAAGACTAAAGGAGTAAGAATGTAAATGCAGCGTACCAATTTGGGCCCATTTCTCCTTCCCAGTGGCTTAGTCTAAGGCATCTGAGCCTCTGCCTCACGTATCCACAAGTTTCAGACAGCATACTGGCTTTGTTTGTTCTTTTAAAGAGGGTTATGAAAAAGAGAAATAATAAGTTTTGCATGAAAATTTCAAGTAATTAGCTTAGAAGACCACTGACAACATGAATATTATTAAAAAGTGTAAGTGCTATGTAAACTGTTACTGTACTGAAGAGTGTGAGGAGAGCTAAATAACACGAGCACAAGAGACATCTTAAATAGGGCTAGATAGAAGAGGAAATTCTCATCAATTCAAAATCACTGCCTCAAAACCAGTGACTTTAAGTTGTATAAGTACTATTTCATTTACTTTCAAGTAAGATCTTATCGTAGATGACTGGGTCACTATTCATCCTCCAAAGCAAGAGAAAACTTGCTAGTTAATTTGAGAACACATCCTTTCTTTCTGTGTGGCTGGATTTTTGGCATACCATGGCTCGGCCCTATTTAGAGCCTTGTAAAAGTCACTTATCTGAGCCTATCGGTAGCCAAACGGAGCACTGCGAACATTCCCACTGGAGCTGCCAGCGAAATAACAGCTCCCCGAGGATTAACTTCTTCTCGGCTAAAAAGAAAGCAAGCCTGTGTTACCGCAGCATAATAGCCTTCATCTGTAACCTAGATCTTGGCTGGTTTCTTTCACATGCCTTTTCACTATGCTATCAGGAATGGAAAAAAACCCACGTAGTTCACAGGAAACTTCACAGCATCAGATGGTGTCAGTAGCAACCCGCTGTCCCTCCCCTGAACCCTTTCGGAGGAAGCCTGAGGAAAAGGAAAGGGTCTCAGAAATCTTCCTTGGAGAGAGGTTTGGGGCAGTACAGGGAGCAGGGGCAAGCGCTGCTCCCTCACAAGGAAAGAGCTGGAAGAGAAACACCCCGTGTGCTTTGCGTGGATCCAGGGGACAGGCGGGGCTACTGTCACTGCAGTTCCCGATCACTCAGCCTCTGAGAGCAAGGGACCAGGAGCTACCGCGGTGTGTCACATAGCAGCCCAAAGCGCTGACCACTGCCCGTAAACCTCAGCGTCTCATCCTGACTTCTGAGAGGGGCTGGGTCTAAAATAAAACCAAGGAAGGTCACCTTAATAGCCTCTGACTACCAGCTTGTTCTATGCCCAAGGGAACAGGGCATTTGCATCTCCCACAGGCATTTAGACCTTTCTGTCTAAAATATGATACAGCTTCTCCTGCTGAAAATTTTTCAAGCAAGCTTCTAACACAAAGGATGACATAGAGCCTGAGTCTGCAAATGCTTGTGTTCAAAACCACTTTTCCTCCCATGAGACAGTCTGTTGGCTGATCACAAGTCACGGTGCTGGAGCAGGAAAGAATAAATCCCAGACTGTGTCCACACTGAAGGCCAGTCAGTGTATCTGTGGTACAACTGCATTGACTTCAAAAGGGGGCAGTGTTAAATTAATGTTGAGTCCTTAGAAAATATTACCCCATTTACCTTGAGAGCTCTGGGCTCCCATTGGCTTACACCACATTCCGGTCCTTCGTGGGAGATTTATCAGATATAGAGTAGAAATCTAAAAGGCTATCTGGAACTGGCAAAGTTGAATAGCCTTAGGTAAGTTGGAAAAGGGAAACTTAATTTAGACATCTAACTTGAAGTGTCTCAGTTCAGAAAGAGAATTCCTATAGTCAACAGAGAGAAATAATCTATTAGAGCCCAATCCATCCTTTGCTAATCCGAACTGTTCATACCTACATCTATCCATTTATTCCACAGGGTGCCCAAACAGACAGCCCTGGTTTTGCAAACTCTAAATCCAAGAAACATAATAAAATACATCTCCTTACCTGCTCTGTGAGGAACTCTCAGGTACGTGGTACATGAAGACGTTTCCTCTGGAGGCAGCAGCCCAGTGACTGGCCATGTTTATGATGGGACACGTGATAAACTGGTCACTGATAAAAAAGGAGGAGCAGGGAACAGACACAGTCACATAACAGAAAAAAGGAAAGAAAAAAACCTACAACAGATCTCTCTCTATATTGATAGCCTTCTTTTAAATCTTCCAAAACAGCTCGTATCTCTGCCTTCAAGTGCACTGAGGGAAACCACATTCACTCTCTATGAATCCAGTACAGCTTAGAATTCACTAGAATTGTTGTTTTATGGAGTGTTGAACAATGGTAATGATACTAAAGAAACAAGATCTGACACATAAGGAGTATCCTGGCCAAAAAACCATCCCATTTTAGCCTAGTTTATGGGGGTCCATGCTTGTAATAGTATAAAGCTCCTTCCTTCTGGCACCACTAGGTTGCAATGGCATCTAGTAAAAGGACTTATATATTTTCTGGGTTAAGGATCAATAATATTGTTTCCGCATTTGGATCTGGGTGATTTTTTTGAGTGGAGTTTCCAGAGCTGGAAGAAGTAAGAGACCACTTTTGGAGATATCCTGCAGGGCCTCTAGCAGGGCTCATCAATATGGAATATCTGGTGCAGTATGTTTGGGAGAGAAAGATTAAACAAGAAGAGTGCAATGAGATAGTTAAATGATCAATTTATCACCAGGTATTGCAATACAAAGGTATGAGAGAAGCAAATATATCCAAACCTTCCTAGCTTCCATTGCCCCAAGAAGTGGGGCTGGAAGGTGGGGTGAGTAGCAGCTGGAAGGAGCACAAGTGGTTCAAGAGGGGCAGGCAGAAAACAGGACACCTTACTGCAAGATATCTCGTTATGATTCCTCAAGGCAATATTATATACACACATATCACCACTTCTCATTCTATAGGAAGACTCAGCACGCTCTTTGGGTGTTTGTATACCCATAACTACATGAGCACACACAAACTCTCTGCTGTGGAAGTGGGAGGTTTCAGTTCTCGGTCTAGTGAATCTGAAACAGTAGCTGCTCCTTCAAACTTGGTAGGTAAAAAAAGAATGACTGATGGCAAGAAAGAACAGTGTCAGAGAAGCATAAAAACATGTTGCTATATTTAACTGGTATGATTATGAAAGGCACTGTTTGGGTAGCTATCTTGGTTCAGCATAGTTTATTTTAAGCCCATCTGCGAGACCACAAGCTATGGGCTGACTGACCACAATACTCTTTGACAGTTATGGTTGACAACACCCATATGAAACAAAAATTACTGTTCTTCACATGCCTACCAGCATGGGGTTTTAGAGGAGCAGATGGTCTTTGAAAACTAGGGAGTCTGTGGAGAATATTAGCTCTCGAGAAATGCTTTGAGAAACATTTCACCACTTAAAACTGATTCTCAGTTGGTGATATGGGGGGAAAAAAGTCAGCTATTCTGGGGAAGTAAAAAAAAAAAAAATAGTAACCACAAAAATGAAATGGCTGTTTCTTACAGGCATGGAATACCAGAGTTAAAAAAAAAAAAACAAAGGAAAGAAAAAGAAAAAGAAACTCATTTTATACCTGGGAAAAAAAAAACAGAGAATTGCAGCTAAAACAATTTTAAAAGTGGAACTATTTAAAACTACAAAATATGGACAATGTAGGTAGTTTATAACAACCACTTATGTTGCTTTCTCACACTTTATAATCCTGTTAAAACTTTAGCAATTAATTATAACTTTCTTACATATAACTTTTCTTGGGTTACGCACCTATGCTGGTAGTAAGTTTTTTGTTAAAAAAGAAAAAAAACAGAAAAACAAAACAAACAAACACACACCAGAAAAACACAGAACCCAACCCCTCTTTTCTCCACCATGTATGTGATACTGATGTAGATGTCTGTCATTTTCTAACTGCTGTCTCCCTCCCTTTCTCCTATAGCTGGAGTAATTTCCAAAGGGTTTAAAGCAAAGGATTATCATCAGATGTCTTGGTTTCGCTACTCATCCTTCTGCTTGCTCGTGGTGACTCTTTAAGCCATTCACTTCCTTCCTTAGCCAAGTCATTTGCCTCATACTGCAAACACGCAGGTAATCCCTGTGCCCGCGAGGCTGCTGCGGGGCGCCCGCGGGCTGAGAGCCAGAGGAGCTGTCTGTGTATCGCGTTCCTGCAAGCGAGCGGTGTGCCAGGCATCGGAGCTCTCAAAAGTCAGTGTTTGCACCACGCCGAGCCCTGGGCTGAAGGTGGATGATCAAATGTGACAGCCCTGTGCTATAACAGCTCCTTACGGAGGTATCTCTGGATGGGAAGAAGGGTTAAAATTTAAGTCCTTCAGTGTCTTATTATGGCTTAAAACCTTACCGACCTGACTAAAGAATTATAGCCCCATGGGTAGCGGTGGTGATGGAAAGAGATTGAAGACGAGTTCTGGCTTTAATGCCCATGAACCACAGCACTTCCACATGTGCTGCATGCCGTGGCCTCAGACGCCGCAGTGATGGGTGGCCTGTCCCTGGGACAGGCTACGAGGCAGGGCAAATGTGGGACGGTGTGAGATTCGATAAATGGCACAAAGCTCAACCCACAGCCTTCTGGCTTATTTACTCCGTGACCCCAATGCACCGGCACACCTGGACCACCCAGAAACCTTCCCCAAACAGATTTGGTCACTGCTGTCTTGGATCAGATGTTTCCAAGTGAATCTTGGCTCCTGTTCATCTCCCGCTCCCTGAAGCTCCCCTGGAGCAACACTCTGCAATTTTGATGGAGGATGAAGACCTACTGAAAGGAAAATCTTGTCTCTAAGGTCTGATGGAGAGGCTCATGGTGGGACAGAAAGCTGTAACACTGAGAGCGCAGATACCAGGACCTTGTAGCTATGATGTCTCAGTTCAGAACAGAGGTGAAACAGCTTCGACGGGCACACTAGGACTCAAGCCACCAGCTGATAAAGCACATCACCTTAGAAATGTAAAGAGTTTACATAACGAATCTGCTCGTGAAGCAGAGACAGGAATAGGGAAAGAGTTTTTTGATTCATTTTCTGAAAATCGGTTCCACTTAAACATTCAGCCCCCGAGTTTGCACAGAGGCAGGAAAAAGGAGGTAAGAGATTTCCCCGCAGTTTGCCTCCTTTCAGAAAAACAGGCCCATCCCACCACAGCTCAAGATCTGTTACTGGCTAAAGCAAACTGGCTGCCCATGGAGGAGAGAGGAAAATCTACCATCGTCTCTGCAGACCAAACCACCACGTGACCCAAGCTAAAGGTATCCACCAGTCTCTATGGCCTGCCCTAGGTGTCATGACTGCTGTGGAGTCCTAGTTCAACAGGGCAATGAACTCTTCAAACGGACTGTTATCCTGGATGGATAACATCTAGACCCTGATGCCATACCCTATTAAGGGTCGAAGCTATGCATAGGTGGTGTGAACATGGCCCACTGCTCATCTTCCACCTCCCAATGATCCCTGCCTGCAATATTTCAATGCAAAGTATAGGAGTGTATATACTGGGGGTCAGTTGCTCATCTGCCTGCTGATATTTCATCACTGTTTCCTTCGGAAGAGGCTGGGAGGCACTGTGAGCCTACGGTGTGTCCTGATGGATCAAACAAGGCAAGAGTCAGATCATGTGTTCTCCTTTCACCTCCACAAGAAGACTTCCTACAGAAGCATCCTAATGCCTGATTCTGCTTTCTCGCACCATGAGAAACCATACACAAAGGGAGCAAAATGCGGGTTGGGTGACATTATACAATCACTGTACACTGGCATAAATGATTACACAAGGGTCAAGGAAATACATGAACAAGCTTGAGGGGATTCTTCTGACATAGGTAAAACGGAGATTAGCAGTGCACAGAATGGGGTTGGGACCCACTTTTCTGAACATTCACAAATGCTTCACCATTTTACACAGGATACTCTCCTGTAGAAAGCCTGACATTGTGAAGAAATATATTTTGCAGGTTTCATAATATAAAAATTAATGTTATTGCTGAAATCAAAGATTTCAAACTTGGCCACTCTCCAAATTTGCAAAAACTAGAAAAAGTATCTAATTAGGTGACTGTCTGTGAATAAAAGCCAGTCTATTAGTTCTTCTTCTGTCACAGGGGACAATGAGAGGACTCAAGAAATAGTTGATGCGGAGTGTACAAACAACCAAGACATCTTTAACATGAAAGAGTACACGAAGAAGCATTAGTAGTCTGAATCCAATATACAGTTCAGGAAAGACAATTCAAACCTTTCACAAGGCATAAAAGTCTGTTCAATTTCTGTTTACCAATGGCATTGGAAACCTCAGGGAGAGAGTGAAATCATATTCTCCATGTTCTGTTCATTTGCGTAAGAATTTCTCAAGTTCTTCAGAATATAAATGCACACTTGAGATAAGCAAAACAAACCTTGCTTAACCCCAATCACACAGTTGTAACGGGATGAGTTTCTTACCGGGTGGCATTTTCCAAAGCCCTGGAAAAGGATGAATAATCATCGGATGAGTGCTTGAGGGAGTAATACCACGTAGCTGCATCTTCAATGAACGAGTTGGAGTCTTCTCCCCCGAGAGAATTTTGCAGAGCCTGATAAAAGGCTGTTTTACTGTTGGTTCTTCCTTGACTTTCTTCAAATTTCTGAGAACAAAATACATACATGGAATTTACAAACAAAAACAATAGATTTTTAACAGAACAATATAGGCTCAGATCTCCCTCTGCTGGATTGAGTCCTCTCTGCTGTGATCTCTGATTCCTAGGAGCAGAAGTAAGGGACAGTCCTACTTTTGCTTTCCCAAGACTGTCACCAGCCAGCGGTATTGGCTTCCTCAAAACATACTATAGGACTGAATCCTTAAGCTGGTAAGTCCAATCATAGGTACAGTGCTGTGTGGATGTAGCTCTAATACCACAGAAACCCAGAAGTCCACACGGATAGTTCTCCAGTGCGAGCGTGCCCAATGCTGTCTTTCTGATGAGCTCCCTGCAGGAAAACTGAAGGGGAGAGAGGGAGATATTGCTCCTTTCCTTTGGAAAGTCCAGAAAGCAAACACGCCATATAGCCATTTTCACGGCTATATCACTCTGCCTCTTCTGAAAGCACCTACAAAGAAATGTGGCTGCCAAAAGGCCTGTATTTAGGTCCCTTCTGGACTAATATCTGCCTTAGCCCTGGAAGAGAAATCCCCTTCCTCCAAATCCCAATGAAAGTAGCAGCCATGATCTTCAAACTTCATTACCCCTAGGGCCTTTCAGAGAGACCTACTCTGAAATGCCCTTTTCCTGACAACTGTGGTCTGAAACCTTTCCTGACATGAAGGCATTTTCCCCAGAGCAGAGTGCCCACGTCACTGCAGAATTATTGATAGCAGGGGGACCATCTCCTGTGCCAAACTGCTTACCCCACCCTATTTTTACCAAAGCTAAAGACTGCTGGAAGTTTTCACCACATCTTTCTTTGAGGAAGTTTTTTATTTTATCAATTCAGATTTTTCACCCTTTTTTTTTTCTTTTTTTTTTTGAAATAATTTATTTTAAGTGCAGAAACAGAGCTGAACCTTCCTGTGGATCAAATCCTTTCTAAAGAGGGCACCTTGCAGGTGCACGCTGGCTGAAACTTGGTATAAGAACTCCAGAGAGAAAGATCTAATAAAACACCTATATTATTTTGGGCAGTCAGTCTGATGCAAAATAGGCTGGTGTCTGCCCAGTGCAGCTACCATAGTTTACTGAATATATTATTTTGATGGCCCACAGCTGGTTTTCATCATGCAGCTAGGTCTTTCCACAACCCTATACAGAAAGTACAGAGGGAATAATTACTTTTCAACAGATTCACAGAAATGAAAGATGGAAAATAAGTCCCCGTCTGCTGAGGCCAAGGCCTGTCCTTACTGACGTACTCTAACGCTTTGTGCATTTTGATTAACTGACTTTACAAGGCATTTCAAAACACTACCAAATATCCTAAAGTCCAAACAGATCTTGGCAATTTTCCTTGTATTTATAATAAATTCTTCTTTTGCTAGATTTTGGCCCATGCAATGTGAAAAGGGTGGTGCCAGTTTTAGTAATACAGCTGAACTTCAAAGAAGATCTGCAACTCACACATGACACGTCACTTCATGTGCACAAATGCCACATATGAAACCGCATAGCACACTTGCCTGCAAAATCATTCAGTTTAAATACAGCAAGGACACGTATATTTTTCTGCAAGAAACAGAAATTAGCGCTGAAGACCTGACTGCAGATTTACTGAATTCAAAAGCGATCTTCCCATCGGCTTCGGCACACATCAATTCAGCTCCCTATTAACTAACAGAAGCATTGCTGCTGTCTAATGAGGAATCTCTCATTTGGCAAGTGGAGCTGGTGGATTTGGCTAGCAGGTATGGATAAGAACAGATGCTTTTCTGTGACAATGCAGAGTCCAAGCTCTTATTTGTAAAGCATCCTGTACAATGCAACTTTCATGCAAAGCTTTCATTTTGTTGGGGTTTTTTTAATGGATTTGTTACCTTTTTCTACACCTTTTATGGATAACTTAAAACAGAGAGAAAAAGAAAGAGAAAAAAACCTTAGGGTATTGATTATGTACCCTAGGAACTGATCCTTCACTGCCTCATCACCTACCAAGTATCAAATAAACATTACAGTTGAAAACCACAGAGAAGAAATGGATCATCATACAACACATGGTTAAACTGAGGAACTCCTTGCCACGTGGCTTTGCGGATGCCAAAATTGGTGAAGACGAAGTTTCATGAACAGGTTTTTGAATTTAAAAAAAAAAAAAATCAGAAAAAAAAATCAGTTGATGGTTATTAATTACGGAAAGACCAATTCAGGCTAGGAAGTCCCTGAGCTGCAAAATGCTAGAGGTTTGGAGAGCATTTAGCAGAAGTATCAGATTCACTTACCCTACATCCACTCTTAGCCACTGCTGAAAACAGCATAGTGCTAAATGGGCCTTTGATCTGACTCAGTACGGTCGGTCTTAGGTTTTTACTGCGTCTGTGTACTAGTTTTTGTGATCTTCAAAATGCCCCCAAAATTCTGGTGACCTTTCTCAGCAATCATTGATAATAGAGTGGGGTCCTTGAGATGTGTTGAGTCAGGTGAAAGAGGACTCAACGCAGAGATGAATGAGAAACAGAACTGGCATTTGCAAGACATTTTGAGATTTTTCATCCCAACCAGCACTAAAATAGCACAATCTGAAACATGATGTCTCAAGTGTCGCTTTGGCTACAATATAATATAAATTTAAACATCTGACTTTAACATGACAACACAAAACAAAACAACACATTCAAAATAAAACCCATGGAACATTAAAAAGACAAAGCATTTTAACTTTTCAGAAATTGATTCAATTTGACCACTGTTCCATGTCCAACAAATGTTTCCCATTAGAAAATATATGACCAAGGAACAATTTTCAAATAGCAGTAGATACAACAGATGCTACCAGATTAATAGAAACAGCTGTACATTATGTAAAAAAAATTTACATTCTGCTAACCTTCAAAAAGGTATTAGCAACTGACCTCAGAGTTATAGTGGGGTTTTCAACTATTTTTGGAAAGTAACTAAGAAAATAATTAAAGACAGCAGGTGCACCTCTTTCTATTGTTCTGGTGATGCAAAGCAGTCATAAACATTGTCTAAATAATTAGTTATATAGTAATTACTGTTCTTGTTCCTGCAACATAACTTCTGGAGCATATGAATGAATCTGGTCCAGTGTTTTATTTAAAAAGAAATTGTAGCAGTTGGTAGACCAAACATTTACATCTTTCAAGGGGCAAAATGTACTTTTTTGACAAACTGGGATAGTGATAACACTAACAGAGTGTGTACAGATCTTAGGTCTTAAATGGCTTTTGATAAATGTTGTCACAAAAGATGGTGAATGACCTGCCAGACATTCAGCTGAGTGTTTCAAGGATTCCAGCTAGGTACAAGGTGAAGTAAAG
The DNA here is from genome assembly GCF_964195595.1 of Calonectris borealis. Classification (NCBI taxonomy): domain Eukaryota; kingdom Metazoa; phylum Chordata; class Aves; order Procellariiformes; family Procellariidae; genus Calonectris; species Calonectris borealis. The sequence continues at coordinate 9,483,018 of NC_134313.1, forward strand.
AGCTGATATCACCCCATTCTCCTCACTGACAGCATTTATCAGGACACTGCTCCGCTGGTCATTACAATTAATATAACATATCTGCCATCTGTTGTGTGTTGCTGAATACCTTTATCCATAAAGAAACCAACTGACTAATATAGTGCAGGATGGAAGATCTGGTCTGCATAGATCCAGTTGTTAACATGGGATAAATAAACTATATTTCTATCTATCCACTCCCTTATGTCCTGGTACTGGGTTCTGCAGCCAACTAGATTTGTAGTAAGGAGGGAAACAAAAAGAAAGAAAACACATGAAGTGCAACCTTAATCTTCCAACTAAAAAGAAAGTTAACAATCCTTGCAATGTGGAGATTACACAGTAGGCAGAGAACATATGGAGGATATAAACAGGGCCATACTGACTTACATGCATACACAGACAAACACAGATATAGATCAGCATGAGTGACTGTATATTTAATGCCAGTTGGAACCATTAGATCCTCCCACCTGAGCATCACAAATAGCACAGGGATAAAATTTTGCCCAGTTGGGAATTGAAATCAATATTTTTAGAGGTTTCTGCTCAGCTGCCCTAATCTATGACAGCTCAAAGCTAATATCCCTGAAGGTCTGCCACGGGGATTGCAGTTAACAGGTTCAGGCTTAACCGTTCCACATGCCACATAAGAATGCATTATGCACCACTTGCCATTCCCTGAGCAAACTCTGTTTTGTTTCTCTCTTAGTTTCAACCATCTGATGGCTGCACTGGGGATGAGTATGAAGTAGGAAGTGGTAAATCTGTCTCAGTTCACATGAATAAGCATTCAAGTGAATGCCATAAAACGGTCATTTCCATGGGCAAGACATCGAGCACGGATGTTCAGCATACTCTCTGCTGCAAGCAGAGACCTCAGCCTTTAACTGTAAACAAATCAAACACAAATGTTTTACTAGCACATAAGTGGTGCCTTCTGTCTTTCTATTTCATTTTTAATCGTAAAGGTCTTAACAGGCATAAGCACAGTGTTGCAGTGGGAGTACAGAGACACCCAACACAACCAAATGCCAGTAAGTCCCCACAGAACAACATGGTGCCAACTGGATTTACCACCTTCAGGTCTGGTTGCAGTGCAGAGGTCTTACTCTTACTCCTAAGACTCGACTGCATGCAACTCCAGTCTAAGGTGGTAAGATTTGCATCACATCTCAAGCTTGCTTGCATCCAAATGGCTAAAAGTGTCTCCTCACCATTTACAGGATCAATATTAATAGAGCAAGACCAGGATTAATAGAGCAAGCCCTTGGCTGAATTTGCCAGCACAGCTATTCCCAGAAACTGGTGGAACAGGTCAGCAGGGGTTAAATTTTTCTATCCCCCACTCTTTGCATCTGACTACACTGAAATAAGTCATCCTAAAGGGGATGGAAATGAAGGACTTTTTGCCAATTCCATACACTTGCCACAGGACCTTTTAGCTGTGCCATTTACCTACCCAAATACATGCATGGTTCTTCTCTCTACAGAGTTGGAGCACATCCACAGATGGATTTTCACCCCAGGGAGGTTTGGTCCCCACTTTGTAGAACAAATTAAATAACTTGCTTGTAGTCAGAGGCAAACTAGGAACTATGCCTTGGTTCCCTGAGTTGAGTTCAGTGCTCTGTCCACCACCTAAGCCCTCCCATCTTCCTTAGCAGATCAGTAAAACCAGCTTTGGTGTTTCCCAGAAAGATACAAGTCAGATCTACCTCAAGGGAACCCTTATAACGAATAAAGTAGAAGAGTGGGATGCAGTGTGGGTTGTCTCAAATCCTTCTTCTAGGTCTATTATGGGGAGAGGACAGTTAGCACGGATCAAAGATCCCTTATGACATTATGACAGCGGAAACAGGGCACAGACTTCTCGGTAACAATGACCACCCACACCAGTTTCTGCCACTGTAGCTAAATACGTCTGTGGCCTACTCAGGACTTTATCATGTGACTTTGACTGCAACCATGCATGGTCATGGCTATGACGTACAAATGCTCTTGAGGACCTGGAAAATGCGTGTTCTTAAATAGCTTAATGACGGAGGAAGCATTACAGTTTCCCAGCAATTCATACACTAACTGCGTGGACAAGGAAGAAATCAGGAAACTTTAACCTTGAAGTAAGTCTTTAAGAAAACAATCCAAAGACAAGAATACAGACTGGTCAAAACAATCATATTCCCTCAAGCCCTAAAAACCTGAAGGCACAGGAAAACAGAAATAGAGGAAAATGTGCATTAAAAAATCATCAGTTTTTACTGAGAACATGAAAACAGCTTAAGGAAGACAAAAGGGAGAAAACAAAATATAACCACCTACCATGAACATTGTGAATTTTCTGGAACAGAGATGGAATCTGACTTATAGCAGTAGCACCAAGTAAGGTAGGTACTATTACAATAGCTAGTAAAGAAGTTAATGATCCTTCTAAACTCTTGCCAAAGGAGATCAGAAGATCTCCAACAGTAGGAGATTTTAAAACAGGTCTCTCAGGTTGAGGTAGATACGACCATTTATTAGGGTTGAATTGCACCAACTTTTTGAGTCCCCTTCCAATCTTATTTTCTGCAAGCCTTTAAATAAAGAAGATATTCGAGACTTTTTTTTTGGAAAGGCAACATTTTACTGCTGAGCTCTCAGTTATGAGTGTTTTTCCTTTTCATTTCAACCTGACAGTGCTGGCTCTTAGCACTTGTGGCTTTCATTAACACCATGATTTGTTGCATAATTTCTAATACATCATGGAATTTTATTTCGGTTTTGCAGACAACTGTCACATGTGGAAATAGTGGTAAAGGAAAGAATTTCACTTCCTAGTCTTCATCACATGACTTGTAATGAGGTTACTGAGGATTATTCCCCTCTCACAGGGTCTGGATCATTATCTGCAGGCCTCCAGCATCACAGTCCATTTCCTATGCCTGACTTCCTCTTTTAATTGATTCCAAAAGAGAGACATACATGAAATAGGAGCAGGAAACTTCTGGTGGAGACTAAACAAGCAATATGAACTTTATTCAGATGGGTCAAAAAGCCTTCTTTCAAAGGGGTAATTTTGTCATTAATTCTGAAGTAAATTTGTCTATGTGTTATTGGCTACCAGCAAAGAGAAGCTGGGATTAACCTTTCACTGCTTCCTAAGAGATTAAATTCACACAGTTACAGAAAGATAGCAACAGACCTGCAGTTCACTTAGATAGCCCTCAAAATAATCCCTGCTGTGTTACATTCTCCTGTTGATTTCTTAGCATATATCTGAGCACATTGGAACATTTAATTTAATTTGGCAGTGTTAAACAGGGAAGTGCTATTGTTCCCATCGTAGAGAAGGACAAATGAACTAGACGAGGTTGATATGCTGTCTCAAGAACAGACAGTGTCAGAGAATTCACAAGAAGACACAAAATTCCTCTGGGTAGACCTTCACGATTTTGAGGACTTTTATGTCCAAAGTACAGCATGGAAGAAATTCTTTTTCAGTTCACCAGTTTATGCCCTGAAACCCCAGCCCACACATCAGGCCAGTGCTATTCTTAGTCATAATTAGTCCATATTCAGAATCATCTTTACAAGAAAATATACTTCTTAAAAGCACCAGAAAAAAAAATGTTGCCGCAAAAAAAATGTTGGCATGGAAAAGACTGACGTAGCCCTGCTGCACAGTAAGAACCTCATAACCAAGTTATGAGCTTGCTTTCTTCTTTGTGATATACAACTGAGATTGCAATATAAATAGGATTTCAGAGACAGTAAAACATACTGCTGCATATTGGTACATGCTAAATCATTGCTGATCTTTTATCTTTTCATATCTCCCCCAGTAGTGTTAATCCACAAATATAATAATGCCATTAATCAGCCTAAACAGGACTGGCTGGAGACGGACAATGCCTTTGCATATTTGCATTGAGTATAATTCACAAATTGTAGAAATCAAAAAGGATCTGTCGTGGCTGCATGTGATTACCGTCATCACTATAGTAATAGTAACACCATCAGTTCCTTAACAGTGAGTCTCTTCCTACCTTAATTGCCTTAGCTCTGCTGATCAACCCATCTTGCTGAGCACTTCCAATGAGCAGATCTACTTTCCGAAGTTGAGGGCGCTGCAGGGCGTTAGCTAAAGGTTGCCGAAGGTAAATTCCATCCATCACTGGACCCCAGTACTGGAATGGACCACTTACAGCTAGGAGCTAGATTAGCAAAAAAGTAATAATAGTGCAGTTAAATTAGCTTACCCTGGTCATTTCTGTTTTACTTATGTTTCAGAAAACTGAGCTGATAGCCTTTACGTGAACAAGTGGTCAGTTAATGTAAGTGCAAACTCACCATTGGCAGGAAGCAACGCTTTTGCTGACAGTCTCAGTAGGTGAAACGAGCTGAACAGGCCAAGAGAATTGATGTCTTATAGTCATAAAAATATTGTTTTAAACTAGGGATTGTCTCTATGCTGGTCCTGATGGGAAATGTATTACCAGTGGGTGTTTTAATCTGTGGGTAAAGGATCCACCTCTAGAATCATTTATACTGCAGCTATCACAAGTCTCCCACTTAAGAAACAGAGCACTGATATCCCTCCCCACTTCCTTTTCTGCCAAAAATGCAGTTACTGAAGGTACAGACACTTGATTCTCCTCTAGAGTAACACCCAGGGGCAGACAAGAGGGGACTGAAAGAAGGTAAAAACTATATTTAGATTAATTTTGGAAGATGTGGCCAAAGTAGTGTAAAAGGAATTTAGTCTAAAGAAGAATCAAGCTGTCAGTATTCATAGGTCAGAGGTGGATGTGATGGACATCATCATCACTCCACCAAAGCTAGTCCAGTTCCTCTTTCACAAGGATTCATCCCAGTTTATTTTTTAAGCTTCCTCACAACTTCGTGTCAATGGCAAATTTTTGATTCCTTGCCAATGCATACCTTAGTCTGTGCATCATTGAGGACACGAGCAGGCAACTGGCGGAGGCAGGCTACAATTTCCTCACTGGTGGATGAAGGGCATCCCACATCTTCAGCCAGGACTGCTGCTTGGGTCTGCACTCTCCTCTTAGTAATAATGGATGCTGGAGAAAAAGCTGAACCTCCCTGGAAAAGAAAGCCAGTATTAGTCAACACATGTTGTCAAAACACCTGGTCCCCTGGCGCAGGTAAAAAATGAGAAGCAAAATCTGCCCAGTTGCAGAATGTAAAACACTGGTACTTAAATCATAAGAAGCAAGTTTGAACAATCAAAGCAAAGGGGAGAAGGATAGGTTTGGCTGTTTCCAGCTCTGCCATGGTTGTTTTGGAAGACCTCTGAGAAGTATCTATGTTATGTCTATAACCAAGTCAGAAATCTTTCTGAAAACTTTGCTGGAAGGAGGAACATTCAGACAGGAGCGGATACAAAGAAGGTGCTGTGAGGAACATCAGGGAATGGAGAGCCCATCTTACAAGAGGAGACTAAATAGTTTTAATTCCTTAACTGTGATAGTCGAGGACTGAGAGCAGGCATGAACTTTATAAATGAATCCATGAAGAAGAGTTATTTATTCCTTAGGACAATGCTGGTACAAGGCCAAATGGGCATTAACTATTCATATTGAGTGTAAATAAATTTAGACTAGAAATTCTAAGATAGCTAACCCAAGGAGCGGTGAGAATTTAGAAGAGCTATGAGCAGAGGTAGTAGGAACAAAAGATTAAACCAAGCTCCAGAAGATCAGCCAGAGCCAGAGCACGTCAAAATCAAAGCACAGGTTACAGTCCAATCTCTATCCCAGACTCTTTGTTTCTTTTCTACTTAGCTGTGCTAACATGGAAAAAGTCCTCACCAAGAAAAGATGGTACAACGTTGTTGAGTAATCATGAAAACCGTTTATTGAAAATGCAGATAAATTAACATAAATCTGATAAGATCTGACCTAGAACAGAAAGGCTGGAATAGCTCTGACATGGTTCAAATGACTAATTTCCAAACATTTACATCAGTTTACTATAATAACTGCTAAGATTAGCTTCTAAAAAAAAACAAACCCTAGATGCATGATATGAAAGATCCTGATCTATTCAACCGATTAACTTACTTCTTACTGAACTTGCTCAAAGCATAACTACAAGTCTGAAAAAACATAAAACCAGGAGCAAGTTAAAAAGAAACAGAAAACAAACAGCAAATGCTTAATTTGAAATTGTCTCAAACCTTTGAGCCCGAAGAACTCTGTGCAGCCCTAGCCAGCACCCAGGACATTTTTTATATTTCAAACAAGCAGATCCATTGATACTAATAGGATACCATTGCTCACAACTAGAGAAATTGGTTTCCAAAAATAATTAGAAAGAGGTTATTTTTTGGATGTAGAGACAGTCTTTTTAGTTCACTCTATGTAGAGTTTCCAGTGCTATTACCTTCCTGCAAGGTTTCTCTTCCTTTTTAAGGGATCTGGAAAACAAGCACTGTTATTAAACTTAATGACTGAGATGTAGATGGTTGCACATAAGCGAAGCAAAAAGCTAAGATTGTCAACCCTGGGGCACTAGAAGAGCCATCTCTGGTTTTAAGAGGGCAAAGAACTAAAGAAGAAGAAATAAACACTGCTTGGTCTTATTCCTCACTTCCGCCCTTGATTTAGATGAGAACTTGAGTGAGCAATGGGCTTTATCCTCACGTGGGATTTGCGGTGGCCTATTTTGTGTTTGTAAAGCACGATATTTGCCAGCTGCTGACTAGGTGCGCTGACTCAGTTGGTCATGAGAGAGAAAGGAAAATATCCTGGATGAGAGTATCTCTGTGTGTGGGTGTGTCCCCAAGACGCAGAATGAGAACGTTGCTTTTTTGCCTGGCCTTCTGTCGTGGTTTAACCAGGACACCTTCAGAACAGCATGTTCACCAGAGCTAGGATGAGTGAGACTAGAAAAGGGATAACACGGCATGCCAGCTTCCCTCAGAAGAGTAGCTTCCTTGCTTTTCATTTGGAGCAAGGAATTATGTGCCTCCTTGTTATAGCAGAGAAATTAGACCTAGGATTGTACAATGTTTATCCACAAATCTGGCAAACATATTCTTCAACATCAGATCTGAAACATGCTCAGCATGTTTTATGAAGTATCCCGTACCTCTAAATGGCATTCATTTAAAACAAAACGAAACAAAACCATAAAAAATTAAAGGGCTTCAATTTCCCAAATTCTGTAAGTTTCACAAATTTTTAAAGTGGCAGTTTCTGTGGAAATTCTGAAGTTGCCTTATTAAAAGGCTAAGTTTGGTATGGAAAGAGAGTACTGAGATCAGATGACACAGAGAATCCAAAAATTCGTTGGGACCAAGCAAAACCTCTTAGTGTGTGCTTGATTTTGAACACATCTCCTCCCAGGGATTTCAAAAGCTGTGCAAAGTTCCCCTGTCTCTGAGATCTCCACAAACTGAAAGACTGCCCTTGGGTCAAGTACATTGAGTCAAACAACGATTGCAAAAGGTTCTGCATAGAAGTGTCCCACAAGTCCTCTCTGCAGAGGCAGAGCTAAAAGCCTGGACAGGCAAATCTTCGTGTCACAGCACTGGGTGTGTATGGGCTAGCGTTAGGTATGGTCTAAGCTTGATGAGCAAAAGAAAAACTCAAAACTTCTGCAAATACATTTGTGAGATGAGGAGAGTTCTTGTTCGGAGCCTTACTCTAGCGGTGGATATTTTCTCTTCTTTGCATGAGTGGTTAGAACAGGTTTACGTGCTCTTCTTTATTCTATTTTTTTCTTCTATTTTCCATGGTAATGGCCACTTCCTCAGTTTGCTTTTTCTGATAACATCCGCATTCAGGAAGCATGTCTTACATTTGGGGTTTGAAAGAGATGAGGTATCCACTACTGTTATTCATGTTTAATTTTTATTGGGACTGGAAGCGGGTGATAGAGGAACTTGGGACATCATTCAAGCAGTATTTGGAAGCAATACCATTATGTTCCCTCCCCTGGTGCATCTGAAATATGTTCCAGGCTCTGGAAACAAGGCTTCTCTTACCACAGAAGTTAGGCAAGCAAAACTGTACCAGTTCTCTGTTTTTCAAATTCACATCACAATTCAGGCTCATTGTTTCCTCATCCTCACAAAAAAAAAAAATCAGGAACAAATAAGTGAGAGCAGAAGCTGGAAACTGCCCAGAATTCAATTTCTTCCTTTTTGAGCCTGCAATTTTCACATTAAAAAGAAATCTTCCCTAAAGGCTGTAGCCACATTAGAGGCAGGCTCAGGACACGGAGGATAACATAGCTACACTCAGCATTTCCCTCTTTCCCTATAAAACTGAAATGTATTTGTGTGATTAGTCCCAGCAACCAGTAATGAAGGATTTGTGTGCTTTAAAAAATAGGACTATTTAGACAGAAGCAGAAATAGAGAGGAGACTGTTCATTTCCATTACATGACACCCATATTACCATTAACATGACAGAATCATGAATCAGGAAACCAAAAATCATGAGATCAGCTCAAAAATAACAAACACTGTGTTCTTTTTGTTAGTCCTCTGTTTTTTAATTCTCCAGGAATTCTTCTGTACCTATAAACACAAGAGCTAAAAAATTCACTTTTAAAACTAGCAGCTGAGATCTTCAGATAATCCTGCAGAGTAGTTTTTTGAAAGCAAACCTCTAAAGAATATGAGATATACAATAAAACTATGAACGTAAGCCATCTTGCCGTCACAGGGTATTTCCTATCTCAGCATCATTTAGAAGGGCTTGACAGGGAACTGAAGCCACACACAGTTCTTGTTTCAGCTGTCCTTATGCATTGACCCACTGTCATCAGAGGAAGTTCCGATGACATTTTTGACAACAACCTGGATGAACACGTTCAGTACTGAACTGCTGAGAAGAAGCAGTTGCAGCTGTGTTGCACAATTCCACAACAGCAATATTACACTGTCCTCTTAAACTCATAGGAATAGTGGGAGCATTACAATGTTGGGCAATAGTACCTACTGTAACAAGTGATGGCATTGAAAATAGAAGGCAAAACTTTCAGTACTATTTGATTCAGGAACCAGCAGCTTTGCAAGCATTTCTTTAATTCTCTTTGCAAAATTAGAGGTTAAGCTAGACAGTAGAAATTCAGATACTAGGAAATGTTGCAGCTCACAGTGGTGAGAAGCTGATGGATGCAAATCAGTATCACATGAAGATGAATTCTTGCTTTGATGTTAGGCTGTGATCAGCTGAGTTGTGGCTGGTACCTCTTGCAAACTTCTCCCTTGGGACATCATAGCTCACAGATCTGCACTGGTGCTATCCTGTCCATCCCAATTCTCCCTCCACTTGTTGGGCACATCTAACTATTCTCGTCCAGCCAAACGCTAGCTTTCTGCATCGGATGTCTCACAGTTCAGGAGCTTTTAGTTAAATAGCATCCCTTGCTGCTATTCTGATGAGATAATAAAAAAGAATATATGGACTATTACTGTAAGCTGTACCTCTGTCTCCCGACAGACCTGGAAAAGACAATCGCCATGTAAGCTGCAGTGCTGAATGTCTTTTAATTCCTCATTTACCCTGGAAACTCACTTCTGCAAAGTTTTTCAAAACTGATTCACAACAGATCTAACGATTAGAAACTTCACTACAACTAGTTTTTATCACCCACACTCTGTAAGCCCCAAACCTTCTTCCACTCCTCACATCATGACCTCTTGTTTTTCCAACCTGACTTGAAACTGAAAACCCTGGTGGAGCCACGTTCGTCTCTTCAACACGTGCACTCCCTTCAAATTAACGCGGTTTCTGTGATGGCTGCAAGGCTGCAGTCTCCTTACGAAGCAGGCTTTCTGTCTGCACAGAAGCATGCTATCGACAATACAAACAGCAATAACAGTAACACCACCCAAAAAGCGAGATCAAAAAATATCTAATGAAAACAGTCAAACAAATGAATTCCTCTTTCCCAAAAGAGCCAGCTGTACAGCAATATTTTGTTTGTTAAAGATAGTGTCCCTATACAGCCAGGCACTCTCCAGGCTCCGATGCATACAGCTCACAGCCAGAAGTATCTGTCAGACCATCTGGTTTGACCTCCGGGATAGCCAAGGCTCTTCCACTTCCAGACTGCAGAGCTCAAGTGCTTCCTATCACTTAAAACATGGCTTGTGTTTGACTAAAAACGGATCTTGCATGAGGCATTTAAGCTGGGCTCAGAGATACAGAGAAATGGATACCACAATCTTCTCTTTTGCAGTTTGTGCCTGAAGGTAATCACTCCACTGACAAAAACTGCACCTTATTTCTGTTCGAGGATGTCCTCAGTTTCACTTAATGCCAGATTAAAGAGACTGTTTATATCCTTTTTTTTCTCCCAGCAAAAATAAGCAAGCTGCAACTAAGTGACCACTAACTCTTCTTTCCAATTAGCTTAACAGATTGTTCTCTAAAGGACTGGATTTAAAGTATTTTCAGAAATTGTTTTTCAATTTGGGGCCTTTTTTTTTTTCTTGCAGGCTTGTATTTCAGTATTGTGCATTGCTTTTCCTTAGACATCTAATTCTGCATAGCGGCAAGTGCTTACAACACACCAAGGTTGCAGGGCTCTATGTGAAGACATTAATGTCATTTTTTCCAGGCTTTCAGACAAAGTCTGTCTTCAAGAACCTAAAAGAGTAGAAATCTTTGGGACCAAGTCAGGGAGCCTCTATCACAGCTAAGGAGCTATGTGGCAGACGTGGCAAACACTAGCACACGAAGTGTAACAGGGAATTGGCAGGTCAGTGCAGCAAAGGAAAGGGAGACTGAGATATAAACATTTTCCCTCCACAACCATGTACTAGAACTGTGACTTCCAGATAAAAATGGGGGAAAGGGAAAGGTCCTCTTTCTTCTATCAAAAATAACATTTTGAAGAAGGAAGATTTCTTTTTTATACATGAGTCTTGGCAAATCCCTCTTTGCTGTAATCAGAGGCAGTCCTGCAAGTGCAATGTTCCTCTCTCAAGTGACTCACCGAGTGCCTGTGTCAGGTTAGTGACTTGAATAACAGGATATGAATACTTTTAAGATGACAGATAAAGCCCCACTTCATTCATATCAAAACTTTCTTCCATTTAGATGTAAACATTACCTTATCAATTATCTTATCATTTAAAACAAGTTATTAGCTGAACGCACTGTCTCTTGTCATTGCACAGCGGTAAATAGCCACCAGAAACGGGCAGAAATGACATGGAAACGGAGACTTTTATTTACCTCCCTCCACTGTGAACTCATCTGTTCCTCTACAAGCATAGTACAAACCATGGCTGAGATTTATTGTGTTTCCAACAGAGCATGTTCTATCAAGCAAGTCCAACCTCTTCTTTAGTGTGACTAATCTTTCTGCTCAGTCTGAGACCTGCCCCACTCGTGAGTGCATCTTTGTGACTTCTTGCAAGGGCACAAAGACCGTCAGAGCCAGCCTAATGTAGATATTGGTGAGAAGGATCAGGAAAAGGCAGAGCTCTGCCCCTGCCTATTCCCATGTGCGGTGCAGACATCCCCCAACCCGTGATCTTTTAGTAATTCCAGAACATTGTACATCCATTCAGTGAATGCCATTAGGAAATGTGCATGCCACATTCCTGTGATTTCAAGCAAGAAATAAGGTCCTAAACAACCAAAATATAACTAGCAAGTTATATTTTGGGGCATTATGGTAAAACCAGCTCCCCAGAGCACTGGCTATAACGCTGTCACGGCTCTGTGTTGCAGACTGATTTGCTTTTCAATCTCCCTAATGCTTTCCTGTCCCTTCAAGGTGAGGACTGCTAGAACAGCTCATCAAAGAGAGAGTATATTCTCCTGTAATTACCATAGATCCAAATTTTGGCCAGCTTTGGGAATTTGATCACTGTCTCCTGGTTCCAATAACACTTACACAACAGCTCCCACACTTGTCAACTTTTAGTTTTCATCATCAAACAGGTTGGCATTACAATGAACATCTATTCAGAGCTACTCTGGTGTGAAGTAGGAACTCTGCTTGGGTTTGCTGAGTTTTCTCGTGGTAGGTTCTGTTTGTTTTGTTTAGGGTTTTTTGGGTTTGGGGGGTTTTTTTATTTATTTTACTATACGAAATCAGGTATATGAGCTTTTCAGGTCACATCTTGATCATAAAAGCAAAGGACAAAACTTAATAAATCCCTTTGACTTCTATATTCATATCTGCAGTACTGTATTCCTGAGGGACTTCAGTCAGGTTATTTAACAAGCTAGCATCTTGTTTTCCCCATCTCAGACACTGAGATGAGAGAGGTCCTGGGGCTCCTGCTTCTGCACTTTGTACAACTGATGTGAAAATGTGCTTCACAGACAGGCTTTCACTCCATATTCTTTCATGGCTAATATTGAGCTTCAATTATTTGCAGACAGAGGTGTTTTGGAGTGTTGAGTAAAGAATAAAGCAAACCTTGCATTCCCATCCAGGCTCAATAAGAGTGAAAAACAAAGTTTTGTGCCTCTTCCTGTCTGTCTGAAAAAACCAGCAAAAATACATAAAACAAAACAGTTGGGGACTGAACATTAGTGGATAAATAAATTTGGAAGAAAAAAAAAAAAAGGAGAAAGAGAAACCCTTTCCATGTAAGTAATGTAAAACAGGTTGTTTTGCTCATTTTTTCTATCTGCTCAAACCAGCCCTGGTGCAATATGTTGAAAACCTCCCTGTTTTCCTCAGCCCATAGATAAAAAGTGTCTTGAGTAGTGACTTGCAACAGGAACCTCATCTGTTGCAAACACTTTGAGCCTTCCTTATTTCTCAGAGAGGAAGTATGTGGCCTGTTTGGCAAATGCTGCTCTACATGACAGCGTGAACTTCACAACACACTCATTCGACCGGCTGCTCCTCGACTTGATCAGCTAAACCTTGCTGGCAGCATGAGAGCAGTATTATGACTACGGCTTTTTTGAGAAATACTGCAACCTGGAATATCATGCCTAGCATTTAAAGGTAATCATTACTCTGATACATTTTAGATTATCTGCATACGGGAACAACTTTTTCAATTTTATTTATATAAAAGGCAGTTCTATTTCATTACCAATGACAGTATTCAGACCATGGATTTCAAGTACCACCAAAGGTAAAAATAGAAAAGCCTGCCTTGATCCTTTTCATAAGGAGTGGTACTAAAGATAGAAGGGACAAGGAGTATTTCTACTGAAAGCTCACAGTAAGATGGATGCATAGGACCTTGTGCTAAAGCAAACTGCAGCTCACTACAACCCAAAATATGAGAAATGTCACAGATTAGTGGGCTTTTTATTCAAAGTGTTAGAAGTTTGCGTAATGTGGTATTTCCGTGTTGTTTCGTAGTTGCATGTTTCTGTGAATTACCTTGATTACAGCATTACATTGTTCTTTCTAAGTGCAAAGGTACAAGTGCCTAAAAGCTGAAAGGATGCTCATTTTGATTAATGCCAAATTAAGGAAAATTCACCAAAAAATATACAGCTTCTGAAATCTAAGCTGTTTTTGTTTCCCCACATGAAAAATAACAGGATGCTGGTGATTTCATTTTCAAACTGAATGGGATTCAGACATTACCTGTGAACCTTATTGAGAATTAAATTCTAAGCCCTTGGCAGTATAGACGTGAATATCAGGTAACAAAAATAAAATAGGGTAGAGCATCTCAGGAATGATGAATATCCTAATTTTACTAGTCTGCAGTATTCCTTGCAGAGGGGCTTTACTCAGGTGCTTATTTTGCTTTTTTATTTCTCTTATTATTTTCATTTCTTTATATTTATTAATTCTCAATCATTTAAAATATAACTTTGAAAAAGTTCTTTCAAAGTGATGGACTTTCCTATGTGCCGTGCTATTTAATTGCTCCAGAAGCGCATTTTCTCGGAGAACAGATTCTGTGAGAGGAAACTATGGCTACACGTGCTGCATGCAGGAATGGAAGGTACAAACTGTACCACAGGTTTTTGGGACCCATGATGTAGGTCAGTGAGATCCCAATCTTGACAGGTGAAGAGTTCGTATCTGCCGAGAGTTCTGCCACTGATAAATAGGACACGAAGCAGGACTGGGGCTGTAGATGTTTCCTCGCCTTTCCAAAAATCAAGCAGTAAAAACCACTAGTTGTGTGTTTGCAAACAGCAATGGCTGCAGCGACCGGCGTTCATTAAACAGCATATGCACAAGTGGAAAGGGGAGGGGAAGAAGGGCCAAAGCTTGGAAGACTGCAAATGTGTTCTTAATGGTTAAAATCCAATTTCCACACAAGCCTGAGGAGCTGGTCTGTGAGCAGGGAAAGCCGCCCTTACACCCGCGGGCAGTTTGGTTTGCAGCCCAGCAGCACAGCGGTTCCTCCGAGCTGAGCAGCAGCTGCACTCCTCCATGCAGGGCTTTGGGTTGATAGGACAAGGTGAGCTTAGAGTCTATCACCTCTTCTTCATCCTTCCCAAATCACCCTCACTGAACTATTTTCTTTGGAGCTGGCATAATTACCCGCTTCTACAAGAGAGGAATGCCACCTCCACTCGTATCCCAAACTCTGTCACCAAGTTTAAGTGAGATGGCGAGCAGATTCGCCATTTCAAAAGAATATAATCTATAAAACTGTTATTGTTCCGCTATTGACTTAAATGTTAAAAAATCAGCTCAGCCACAAGATGCTCTACAGTTTCCTGTAAGTCTATTTTTGCAAAGTATCTCAAAATTTCAGAAAACCACCATACAGTTTATCATATAGCAATACAATGGATTTGTATCGCGCTGCCAAAACTCAACGCAAACACAAGCTACTTAAGCCATTAAGTTCTATCACACACTTGAGAGTCACGTGCACTGTTGTTTTAGAAATACTTAGGATACTAATTCATACACTGTTACCCTAAAAACAGTGATACGCCATTGCCAGCGAGCAAGTAGAAACAATCTTTTGTCCCTCCCCACCCCATTTCAAACAAAACTTCCAATTTCTTCCATTTCCATCCCATTTTCAAATGTCTGAGAGTTGAGCCATACCTCAGGGCATTCACTCCACCACCTTTGACTCGACTATAAGCACCTTTACTCTGCCCAAATGCATAGTGACAAGTGGCCTTAGTGTTAAAACCTAGTCTGACATCTGTCATTTTCCTTTTAACCACTTTGGATAAGTGAATCAACAGCAGTGGTCACGGCTTTCCATTTGCTTATTTTTATTGAACACTTCTGCCATGAGTCTAGGGAACATCTTGAACTCTCTTGTCCCTTTCAAGACTTTATGCTGCCACCAATGGTAATTAGTGACAGTAAAACAGCACGGAAAATATAATGAGACACAGCAAACTGTCACGCTAGTGACATCAAAGTCCAAAAAGTCATTGCTCTTCACTGTTACTGTAAGTACTTTATAACATTTGTATTTTCCGTAAATCGGATTCTTCCACATCCAAAGCAGCAGCACTGAGCTGCACGCTCTGTCCTGTTGACTTCAGAGGTCCTTTGAGAAGAACGATGGTTTGTATGGCAGAAGTGAGCCAGGCCAGTTTTGGATGTACTCTGCAAAAATACGAAGTAGGCACATGCCTGTTGTCCGGTACTTAATCCATCTGGACTAGATCACAAGTGGTTTAATTACAAACTACATATAAGCAAACCTTCAAAAACACTTCAGGTGTTTTTAAAGCAATGTTTAGAGTTTAGACCCCTAAATACCAGCTAGGAAAAAGAAGGTGCCTTGCTCAAATGTGCCGTGCTTTTAGAAAGTTTGTAAGTGTGACGTAAAGTTTTCAGAAGTCTTTCCATCATGTACAAATGCTACGTATCACTTTCCAAAGTGACTCATGCACACCTGAAAATTGTATCCACTGTATCTTAAGAGTAGGAAAAAAGCCCTTGAAAGCACTCTGTCCCGAGTCTGATCGCTAGTAGGATGACTTGCTCTCCTGACTCTCACATACTAAGACCCAGAATAAAGGGGTACATAGAGGTAGGACTCTATTATTTTTATTTTTTCCATACTTTTGTGACACAAAATTCAAGTACTGTTCTCATCTAAAATACAATTGCATGTGTTAAAATTATAGATGGGCATAAGATATTTATGCTGCCGTGCTTGGCACCTATCTGGAATTGCACAAAATTTTTGGTAACTACAGCTTGCTTACTATACACTTAACCAGATTTGAACTGCCCCTTTCAAGTACTGCAAAAATGCAGCTAGTACGGCACAGAGCTCAGCAGAGATTATCTGTCCAGGTATTTATCCCACTTCTCTGGCTGACTTTTTCAGCCCTGTTGAGATCTCTATGGCAATGCCCAAGAAATTTTGCTGGCTAATTTGAAGATGAGCCAGGAAAATCTATAATACCTGTAGCCAAAGTACTGGCTGCACTATTCCTAGGCGTATACCTCTTATTCTTGATGGGATACAACTAAGAAAAATGTGGAAGAAATTAAAATTGGGCCTTGTGAAAAAATATTCATAATTAGTTCAGGAAATTATAATCTTGCAAGTAGACAGTGCCTGCCAAAATGAATTCTGATTTCAGTTTTAGAAACTTAGGTGCATTTAAATGGAGAATGATTTTGTGTTTTCTATCAAGAGAGACCCTTTTATTCAAACATGAATACCCAAATAGTTTATTTAAATTTAAGGCTACTTTTTTATTCAGCTTCTAGACTTCTCATATCAGGCAATGAAACTTTTTTATGTTCTTGTGAAAGCAGATTTCAGACACTAGTCAGAAAGGGACTGGCACAGCTGCATCCTCCAGATGTGCCACGAGCTAGTTGCCAAGTGTAGGCAGTGAAAGAGTAATGTGCCATTTGGCCGGTGAAATGGAGACTTCTAGCAAAGAGCATTTGGGAACAAGCACTAAGCAGCTTGAAAATCAGGTGAGGTAGAGTCAAACTGTGCATTGCCATCTGTTTTAGCACTGATGTACTTGCATTCGATAAGAGACGAATTCTCTTTCTTTTGAATGGCATTTTATTCTCTAAGGTGTTTGCCTAAACTTACTGTAAGACATCAAAAATTTATGGTATTAAGCAATATACTCAATTCTGCCAACCTTATTGCAAAAGACAATTAGTAATAAAGTCTCACTGATTCCAGCAGTACTGCTTCTTAAGTTCGACACTTCTCCAGCTAACACCGTCAGGCTCTAGTCTGTTGTAAGTAAAGAGCAGCATACCAAAGGCAGTAATCATCTTTGAAATATTTAAGCTAGAAAAGACTGAAAGATGCAGAATACCCACACGATGCTGCTAGAGCTCCTCTTATCATTTTCACAGGGCAACTGGCAGAAATATATTTTTAAAAAATAATTATCTAACAGCTAGTGGTGTTGAGTTATTTTGCTTTAACGTACAATTTCAAACAGATGTGGCTTATTCTCCTCTGTCTCTGAAAATAGCATGAGACACCTTCCACTTCCAAAGGGTTTTTCTCTCTGTCCTCTGTCAGGGAGAATGAGGACGGGTGCAGTAAAGCCATGAGAAGGAACTGTCCCTCTCATAATATTGTCTGATACTGTTCCACGATTGTCTGATACTGTTTCTTGTACATCCACCAAGACTTTTTAAGACAGGTATCTGAAGAATTCGAACCACTGGCTTTATGCAGGAGGAGTGTTTTGAGATTAAACATTTTGAGGCAAGGTGTTACTTTAAAAAAAAAAAAAAAAAAGAAAAAAAGAAAGAAAAAAAGAGGAAAACCAGCATTGCCCACATTCGCTGAGAGCACAACTACATCAGAAAAAAAAACACAGAACAACGTTCTCAGTGTTTGGCAATAAAGCGACATAATATACACACAGTGCTGAAAACCAAATACGTCAATCTAATTAATTTCTTTGTAGCTTCAGAACTCCAAATGCTGAAAAGAACATTTTGTGTATGAAATGACTGTACGGGCATGGCTTTGCTGTGACTTCCTATTGTGCTGAGGTACTGGTAATGGAAACTTTTACTACATTGCGTTCTTCTGAGCAACTTCCCTAGCTGTGGTTTTCTGCTATTCCCCTGATAAAAGCACCAAAGTGGTGAGAGTTTAGCAAGTATGTAAAACTCTCACATGAGTTTGACACAAGAGTTCTCAAAAGCAAAACTGTATAAAATTGGAGACACCCAAACTAGGTCATTTCTCATCTGTTGGCACAGCAGGTGTTATTCTGATGTTGAATTTCAATGTCTCCTTTGATTTAGTTCTGAAGAGCTTTGACGGAATTAGAGAGTGCAATGGGAAATACTGTGAAAACGCCGAGAGCTTCCGAAGAAACAAATGTGCCGAGCCAAACGGGTAAGCACTCATTTAATTTCTTTCAAGAGAAAAAGATGTTCAAAATATATGGTACATTCATCCATGTGTCTTCCTTCATCCGCCTGACGTAGTAAAAGCGGGCGAGTGCGTGACTGCTGTGGGAGAAGGAGGGCATCCTCTAGACAGTGCTTATTTTTAGGTACATTCTAGCTCATTTTCCAAGAAGTACTTTAATTAAAAAACCCAAATGTCAAAACTGTTATTTGCTGGTGCTCCCTGAAAGATGTTCCTTCCAATTGAGAAAGCACTGAAACACTACTTCACAAACCAGAAATACTGTATTTTAACATACTTGCATGTGATATTTTATACAAATTTGTTCTTGAAATTTGGGGTTGCTTCATTTAAGGTTAAAAACCTTAATGATGTTATGCTTGCACTGAACCTCAAGTCCACTGTTAGGCAATTGCATTAAAAGTAGCACGCAGCCAACTTGTCACCAGGTCTATCAATAAAGGTTATACAGAAATACACAGACCAAGCTGCCAAAGAGGGATCTATGCATCTGTCCTATGCATCCACATATGAAAAAATCAGGTTGCAAAGCCCCCCCGGAGGCTGGTAGAGGTCATGCATCTGAGGGGGAAAGCAAGAGGGATTCAGTGACCTGCTGCTCCCAAACTGCAAGGGAGGAGATGGAGAGTCAGTACAGCCTCAGCTCTCGTGCCGCAATACGACAGACAGCTGGTACAAGAGCTGCAATAAATCACTCCCCAGAGGTGAGGAAGAGAAAACAGTTTTGGTTTTTTGTTTGGGGTTTTGGTTTTTGTGTTGTTTTTCTTAGGGGCGGAAGGCATTAATCAAAATTTGGGGGTTTTCCATGACAGATGGTCCAGTTGTGCTGTTCATTATTACAAGGATAGGGAATCAGCCTGGATTCATTAGAGCTGGAAGAAAACCCACCCCTGCTTTTAGCATGGCCAAGAACTAGCTGTCACGGTCAGCTGTGTAGCTCTAGGTCCTAATAAAGCAGAGACCAAGTACTGTTGATGGCTACGCAGAGGCCCATAACATGAACTGACAATTTATTTTTTTTGTGAAGAAGAGTGCCGTATGTTGATATTCCCAACAACTGCTCTCAGGAATACCATAGCGATCAAAACAGAGACATGCACGCACTCAGAGCGGGACCTCGCTGATGAGCAGGGGAGTGAGGGGTCGCTGCCACGGCTGTGACCAAGTTTGTATCGGTCCTGCAAGTCAGGATTTAGCAGGGCTAAAGCCAACTGCATCCCTTCCAGTGATGTAAATAGAACATACCCCTAAAAGATAACTCGGCAAACATTGATAGCACAGTGACTGCAAGGGGAAATTACCCATTTAGGAATTCAGGGCTCGATCTACTTGCACCCTCCTATATGTCTAGCACATTTAGAAAGGTGCTTTGTCAGATTCTGCCTGACCTTCTGCTGCCACTTGGGGAGGGAACAAGTCTCCCATAGCTGCAGTGGCATTTGCCAAGGCTGTAGGGATGTCTCAGACACTCACACAGCTGAAACTGCACTGGATACCTATGTTTAAGCACCCAAAGGCAGCTTTTTGGTCACAAAAATAATCAGGGGGATAGAATGCCTCTCCTATGAAGAAAGGCTGAGAGAGTTGGGGTTGTTCAGCCTGGAGAAAGGAAGGCTTTGGGGAGACCTTATTGTGGCTTTTCAGTACTTAAAGGGGGATTATAAGAAAGATGGGGACAGATTTTTAGCAGGGCCTGTTGCAACAGGACAAGGGGGAATGGTTTTAAACTAAAAGAGGGTAGACTTAGACTAGATATAAGGAAGAAATTTTTTACAATGAGGGTCGTGAAACACTGGCACAGGTTGCCCAGAGAGGTGGTAGATGCCCCATCCCTGGGAACATTCAAGGTCAGGTTGGACGGGGCTCTGAGCAACCTGATCTAGTTGAAGATGTCCCTGCCCACGGCAGGGGAGTTGGACTAGATGACCTTTAAAGGTCCCTTCCAATCCAAACCATTCTATGATTCTATGATTTAACAGCCTCCATAGCTCTTTAGATCTAACTCTTAGTCTGGATCAGACCAGCATCTTTCATAATGGCTTAGATGTTGCTAATTAAAGTTCCGAATACAAACATCAGTACTGTCATCCAAATCCAATGAAAACAGACTTTTGAAAAGGAACTTGGTACCAAAAGCATATATTGGGGTTAATCCAGTGAGTTTGTATCTATTTGTCTTCCTGAACAGATCAAACTCCATCACCAAACACAGAAGATTTCCCCCAGGCCAGGAACAGCCACCTTTGATTTAAGTGAGGTGGAGGATCCAATCCACGGACTTATAACAGCCCAAATAGTTATTAGGAAAAGCAGGCTTTACACGGGCTCATTTCAGTGAGACTGAATAAAATGAAGGACTGAAACAGAAGGGAAAGAAAGAAGGGAAAGAATATCCAACAAGAAGGGGGAAGAAAACAGATAATTGGAGTCTGCAGACTTGATCTGCGGTGTGACTGTGTTCATTGACCCCTATAAGCCACTCGTGCTGCCCGAGAGCTGCGCTGAAAGCAAAACCTTGTGCTTTCCTCACCTCCAGCGCATCAGTCGTGGTCCTGAGAAAGGGAAGAGTGCATAAGCTGCATTTCCCAAGGAGGCATTTGGACTCCAAATAAGACTGGGCTCCATCTGAAAGCACACTGTATGGGCATCCCTGGCGTAACCTAGGTACTGATAACAGAGTAGCTATGGCAGCAAGGGGTCATCAGGGCTTGTGAGCCCACCCCCTCCTCTTTCCTCCCTTGGGACCCTAAATCAAGGGTTAATCCTTACTGAGCTGCACCTGCATAACTCTCAGTTCCCAAGCTGTCTGGTTTAGATCTAATTTGGGTACGCCAGTGCGACTGCAGCCACACCTTACGGCTGCTGCACAGCCAGCCTCCCAGACGCACACGAGTGCCCTCCTTTACCCTCTCTGGTATACGCCATGCCATAAATCATAGTATTTCTGCTGGACAGTAAAGCTGGGATGATGCAGGCAGCTGAGCTATGAGCAGCTCATTCCCACTCCAGACAGGGACCACGCTCGTGCACAGCACAGCATTTTTTGAGGGTGATGAGCTGGATCTGGATGCTCTCTCTTCTCTCTAATAGTGCTTCGTAGTCCATTCACAATGAGTAATTTGAAGCATGCAATATTCAGTCTCACACTTTGCAAGACATCCAGGGATGCAGACATCTAAAAGTAGCATGTATTTCATATTCATTTCCTACTCCTAAAAAAAACACCAGAATTAACACCTGATTCAGTGGAAATGACTGTGCTTCGATCTTTCCACTCTAACTTTTGAGTTGTTCCATTTCAGATGTAACCTACACTCACACTGCGGAGGAGAGGTTGTGTTAGAAAAACTCAGGCAAATCTTCTTTTTTCTTTTACAACTTAAAAATGTGAGGAGCTCATCAGATCAAATCTATTAGATTGCTGTGAAATTCAGGTGTGGAGAAACAGTGTAATTTGTTTAGTCCCTGTTTCTAGGCTTTTGTGTTTGAAAAGAGCTAGTATGGGTTCTGTGAAATGTTGTAGAGTGCGGTGGAGTATTTTACATGACCAAAAAACCCAGTGAGCTTTGATTTAAATACCAATTAAAATGACGTCTTTTTTGTGGAGTAGAAGGGTTGAAAGGTTTTGGGTAGTATAACCCCCCTTTACTTTCACTCTAATATAAGTACATGTAGTTTAAGAGGTAACATTTGCATGGATGTGGCAGCCAACACTATGATTAATTCCTTCCTTTTCAGAACTACAAATTAACATGCAAAACTGAAACAAAAACGAGTATAAAGATGAAAGTGTAAGCAAAGTAACATGGATCTTGCTAGAATAGAGAAAAAGTCACGTACCCTGCAGTGCATAACGAAATGCAAATCACCGGTACGCAAGGAAGGAGAGCAGAAAAGCACGTTTTCCACCCTTTCAGTATGGAAACAAAACATTTACAAATAAACAGCATAAGTTTAAAAAAGTATTGCTAAAGGCATTGTCATTAAGCTAAAAAAGAAATTACATTCCATGTAGAACTGCTGTCTAACGATCTGCAATGAGAAATTAGGCGACGCCACTTTATCCTCATTCTGCAGTTTTTACAACGTACCTTCTGCCGTATTTTTCTTGTAGTCCTGGGTGAAGATTTTGGTGGTTGAAAAAGACTCAGCACCAATACTTAGGTCTCATTAGCCTCAGGTACTAAGCAGTTTCATAGACAGAGAAGGTGTATCTTAATTTTTAGTGCAGAACAGGGAAGCAATCAAAGGCATGCTTAGCACAGAATTTCTTCAGTATAGTTGAACTAATTTTATAAGTTACAGTAGACTAATCACGGCAGTTGGCTGATTAGTACAAAGGTAGTGGACTAGTCCTGTTTAATTCAGTGACACTAATCAACTAAGAAAACCATGGCAATACGAATACTAAACACACTGTCAAACTAATTAATGTCTATTCCAGACTCTACACATCTATGCATCCATAAGGATGCTCACTAACTGTATCATGGGGCTACTTCAATGGGCAAAGGCTAGCAAGACTAAAAATGCTTACAATCAGTTTGAATATTAAGATGAAATGACCCGCTGCTTTGCATAACACAAGTCCCTATAACATAACAACAAACAGCTACTCAAAGTTAACTGAGAAAACACTGCTTTTTATTTCCTTTAAACCATCCTTAAAGATGTGGAATATTTTCCTTAACACTTATATTCTCATTATCACTGCTGTAAGGATAACAAGTGTAAAATCTCTCCTCTTGAAAATCTTTCCTTTCTGCAGACTCGCAGGTTTCTTTCAGCCTTTCATTGTTATCACCGTGAGTGATTTGTAAGGCCCGGGGACACAGAGGCTGAAAACACAGAGCCAGTCTCAGCATTCATTCAGGATGTTGTTTCTAGGTTTCCATAAACAACTGTCTTCCTTAAAGACAAGTTGACGAGGAATCTATATTAAACGAGAAAATCTAACAAGATACAGAAGTGTGTCTATCTCTCTGGGTAATTTCTTTCTCTCCTCCCCTGAATTCATTCCCATTTTTGCACATGTTGAGCTGCACAGAGTGGCAAGTATGGAGATCAAACCACCTCTGCAAACGTACTGCTAGATGGTATTACTAGGGAACGGGGTGCTGATCCTGCTGGAGGCAGAGGGAAAGCTTTGTCTCCCCGCGTGCTGGTGGAGGGTACTGCGATGTGCAGCGGGAAGGGACCCACCTCCAGGAGAAACGCCGGCAGCGTATTGCACGATCCCTCTCGCCAGGACTTCTGCCAAAGAGCTCAAAACACCCAGCATGACACATTTCTGAATGTCCCACCTGTCGGCATTTACTGGGCACCACAGATTCCTGCTGGATGAGGAGCTCTTGAACGTTTGATAGTCTCAATCTTGTGCAAAGTGCCTCCTCCATCCCTCAGAAACCCAGGAGACTCAGCACCTGTCCTACATAGTGCTGCAAGGCCCAGAGTCATCCCTACTGATGTAAAAGGTCTTCTTATCTCTTTACTGACCTCAGTTCTGCAAATTGCAGTTGTACGATGATTTAATTATAAACACCCTTGTTGCCTCTCTTCTTTAATTGAACATAAGGGCATCATGTGCTACCTCTAGTACAGTTTCCATACAAGGGGGGAGAACAAAGCGCTCTGGCTGTTCATCAAGCTAATTTTAAAAAGTGATGGGAAATGGGCAATAATGGCCACACTCTCATTGCCCCGTTATCTAAACCAATTTCATACCTTTGAAAAGTATCAGTGGTGTTAAATGATGAAACAATTCAACACGCATCTTCCTTTCCTTAAATGTAATGCATCAACTTATCTCAAAATTGTAGCTGGAGGCATTTATCAGACTGGGTTACTTCCTAATACTATAAATACTTACTAATTTTGCTAGTTTCAAACTGAATATGTCTTTTAATTATGGTAATTACTAGAAAAAGTGGTCTAAATTTAGTTGCTTACAATTCATCAAATGACTTATTTTCATTTCTAATATCTTCACATTCTTCCTATAAAGTTATAGGCTCATCTTTAGCTCTTTATGTTTACCAAGTGACATTTCAGAGTGAGATTTTTTTCCCCATTTGACCTACTATGTAAAATATAAGATACATAATGAAAAATCCATTTCTGCTTCAGAACTCTATCTTGGTTTTAAGTGATAGTTTCTTTCTTCTTTAACAGGTCAGGAGAGTGATTTCCTTGCTGTTCTCTATGACTATCCTTCAGCAGACATAAGCCAACCTATATTTCACGTAGGGGAAAAACTACGTGTGCTATCAGAGTAAGTTGATCCGCTTTTTCTAAATTAGGTTTTGTTACAATTGATGCAAAGCTCTGTTTTATGGACCTGGCCCAAACTGGATGCAGTTCAGCAAAATGAACTGAATTCAGAATTTGCAAGGAAGGATGCTTAGCCATGCTGTAAATTTCCGTATAGTTTAAGGATTTGGGATTTCACATTGTTCTTTGATCCTTGGATTCCTCTGACATGGTTTCTGAAGTTGGATTCAGACTCTATTTTAAAGTAGGACTCAGAACACAATTCTGCTTTGAAAAATGATTTTGAGAAAGTATCCCCCCCATGTTAGTGGAAAACAGAGTAAGAGCAAAAATAGTTTGAATCACATAGAAAAGGAAAAATATTCTGAATTTCTTTATGTCAAGTGTGCCTCTCCTTTTCTCTCTCACCCTTTTTATCTAACAACTCCTTTATGATTTGGTCTTAGAATTTCACCCTAGATTTAAGGCAACTCTAAAAAAAATAAAATAAAACATAGCTTTTTTTCTTCTTAAATTTTTTGAGTCTGCATTTTCTTAGTTGGGAAAAAAAAAAGGTCAAAGATTTCCCAGCTGGTTCCACTCAAAAATTTATGATCTCCAGAAGGAAGCAGGCTTAAAAGCACTAGTTCAGACTGATCTTAAGCATAGTGCAAATATGGACATAGCTACACACAAGAGTGAGCACACTTCTTGAAAAATGGAAGACAGCAGCCCTGATATTCTTTTATGCAAAACTTGTATTGGCACACAGTGAACTCCTAGAAGTTACTCAGCCCCACAGCCACTGTTTGCACTTCTTAAACAGAAATGAAAGATTTAATGTTTGCATCTTGTGGAACAGAGGGATTCAAGGGAAGACCAGACAGATTCATTGCAGAGAAATCCTCTGAGGATTTCTAAATTCATAAAAAATATTCTCTACCTGAGGAAGTCAGAGCATCAAAGGATTGGAGGACAGAAGTACTCAAGAGAAGTATCACAGATGACTGATGAATTCTCAGAGTCTTCTCCAGGCCACCGTGACCTACAATGGCCTTTGTCAGCGGCAAGACACGGGCTGACCTTTGGTCTGACCCAGAATGGCTGCAGTTATGTTCTGCTGACAAAGTGCTTTCCCTGCCTCCCTGAACCTAGAGGTCACAAGGCTCAGACAATACCACTAGATGAATTTTCTGCTGATGGAGAGCTTCCCTAAACCAGGGGAATTCTTCTCTGGTAACTCCCAGCTTTTTAAACCTTGCTGCAGTTTGTGTAACATACACTACATGGTACAACAATTGCTTTAGCTCGGAAATTCCAGCTTAAAACCTCACTCCCAGCTTTCATCAGCTACGAGCCCTCGTAACACCACATAATTACATATGCCCATATCAATGGGAATTATACGTGTGGCATATCATATGCATACATGTGCTGCATAGTATGATCTACCGGATGAATGACTTCTAAAAGAACTAGGCTTCTGTAGCAGCAGTTTTTGTCATGTTTGTCTGTTGTGCAGTGATCAAGGGTTTCTCCTAATAATAAATAAAAGCCAAAGCATGCCTTGATGGGAACTTTCTTCTTCCTGATTTGAATCAGCTTGTTCACAGAAGACAAGACACTCCAATGCTCTATGCAAAGCGTAGTGTCCTAATGAAGGACCTGGTCTTCCCTACTGGGTTATGTGCTGATGTTAATAGGAACTGTTTGCCTGCAGACTCTTGCTGCACATAAGCTCTAGGTCTAATCTTTTTCTCAAGTCATTCAAAGCAGCAAAATGCAGTGGAAAAGAAGGGCAGCATGTCAGGCACAACCAGAGCAGGAGTGATGAGGAGTCACCACGGAGAAGCCAGCATGAGCAGGCAGCAGCACGTACTGCTTTTATAACGGCAGCTTTTCAGCCTTCTACCAAAGCAATTATGTGTAACGGCGATCAGCCCCACCAATCCTGCCAGGAACATGATATGTGGAACCCCCATAGAAAACTCCTCACAGATATTTGTGACTGCTCTGGGCTGGCAGGATTAGATAAGCACCACTGGCACAGTTTCTCACCCTCCACACTTGTCAGGGACCTTTCAGGGACCAGATGAACAACTGCATTTAGCTGCAGTAGTCAAAACAGAAGTCCCCCGATGATCCCCCTAATCTACATCATTTCTGTGGCTCCTGCCCCAGGAGAGATGTGTTGCTTTGGGATTTTTAATCATCATAGGGATTTTTCAGCATTAGTAATATTACAGTTTGGAGGGAGATGCCGAGTCCCTCAATTTTTTATTATTGCAATTCTTGGTTCTGTCTGGGAGAGTTGTGGGGAAAAAAAACCAAAATAACATAAATTTCTTATAGATAATTTCATGTCAGCTGGAAACCCACAAACAAAACTTGTGGGGCCCTGAAATTTCCACCTTTGAAGCAGTAGAGACTTCCATTTTTCCCTCAGTATATACATTCTGGACCATGGTCCCAGCAGCTGTAACTCAGAAGGTTTAACCTAAGTGTTTTCAACTCAGCTGTTTTGACATACACTGAGACTCTGGTCTGCAGTCCTGGCGTTATTTGGGAGCATTTATATGAATGTCCACAAAACCAGCATTCAAAACAAGACACACTATTATTTGGACTCAAACTCTTAAATGAAAAGGTGGAGAGAACCCGTCAATCACCAGCATCCTTGCACTAATCACTAAAGCTCCGCAGCATCCCTGTGAAAATTCTTGTTACCCTGCCCATCCTAAGGGATTCAGAAGCCAAAGCCAGCATTCAGTATTACAGCAAGAACCTAAGACACATCAGCAAAAAAAACCATATGTCTAGTTACTTAGTTTCAGCTATGAGGTCTTTTTTATTGGAGTCTGGTCAGCAACTAATTGAAGAAAAGGAAAAGAGCAAACCATGAACCAGGTTCTGTTAGACTGAAAACCTTTTCCCAGGCAGACAGGGTCCATTTGCTGCGTATCTCTACCCTGATGTTACAGGAGTAACTACAGGGCTGTCCAGACACAGCACACTCAGCCATAAGCTGCATATCTTGGATACCAATACAAGTCTAGCTGTGGGAAGGCAGAGCACAACATGGTTTAACCACTGAGTATTTACCCTTCTTCTTTTAACTACAGAAAAATATTTTATTACTTACGTAATTTAAATGGAACAAATGTAGCTTATTTCTGTGTCCAAATTTAATCCTGATGTAGGTTTAGAAATGGAACTACTGTAAATGAAACAAACTTGTGTCTCTTTCTGAATACGTAGATTCAGGAGCACAGACAGAAGGTTACAGGCTAATCTGTATGTCTTAACTAATTTCTAAAATGAGGACAAGCTCTGAAAGTATATCTGAAAATATCGCTTCTCTTGCTTTCACACAGTGAAGGAGGCTGGTGGAGAGTCCATTCCCTTACGACAGGTCGAGAAAACTATATTCCAGGAAAATACGTAGCAAAGGTTTACCATGGGTAAGTAAATGCATTTCCTATAGCCTTTCAACACTACATTTCTACATATACCGCCCTGATTAGTTATTCAGTGTCATAATCAAAACAATGCCAATAGTGACTAGACAGACAGAAATTTTATTTATTGAAAGCCTAAAACAATCCCTTTGAAATCTGACAACATCAAATCCACATCTAAGTTTAGATTATATGAAAAGGAAAATCCTAGTTTTAAATGCTGGAAAGGGTCAAAAAACCCTCAAATGTCATATAAGATATTTAAAATAATTCTTTTGCATGGACTGAGCTCTGATTTTAAGACATCAATAAAGAGACCTTATTTAGAAAGAATTTTTAATATTTACAAAAAGTAAATTTTAAGCTGGAGTTGCTCATGAAAAACAGACCAAAAAGAACAAATAGAAAGACTAATAAGTCATTCAAGAATGTAAACTCTCACACTGGAAGAGCTAAGGAAGGTTCAGAGGTTTCTTGTTGCCCTAGACACCAGTCAGGAAAAAAACATTAAAGCACACACTTAAAACTTTTCTGGCAAAAGTTTTAATACCTGTTTAATTTTAAGCATATGAACTGTGAACTTCACTGCAATTTATACAAGTGCTTAAATTTTAATATGCTTTTATATCCTTCTGAAATAGAGGATTTCCCAAAGACAGGGCACAGATATGGTAATGGAAGCTACTGTCTGAAGCTTCCCCAGGACCATTTTGCTGATAGCCTGGATCAAGCACGCAAGTGCCATTTTAAAATAAAGTGCCAGTAACTCCTACACCAGCTGAGCAAGCTCGGTTACATGGTTAGACACTAGCTGTGGCAATATACAGCAGTGCACCAAGCTATGGTGAAAATCAGTAGGACTAATTCCACTTCCCCTTATCCACAAAGCCAATTAACTTAAGTGGCTGGACTGTTTCCTAGCATAAGCAGAATAATTGTATTTTATTTTGGGTTTATTTACGATGCAAGAAAATACAATTTGGGGTTAACAGAAGTGGTTTAAATGAAAAAGAGGGATTTAACTAATGCCACAGGTATGCCATCAATATACCACATGGATATGGCCCCAACAATTCAGATCAAGGCAGCTTGAAAATTTTGTTTTTCCTAATAAGTCCAAATATTATTCATTCTTCTCTTAGTCTCACAAAAGTTAATGGAACTCAAAGAGAGCAAGATTTTCTCCATAAACTGGGGAAATATGCCTGGACATAGTTGAGAGAATAACTACAGAAAGGCACAGCGTTATTTTTGCCAGTCTCTTTTCCTGGCTAATGCTGCACTTTCACGGCCACACGCTGCTCTCTGTTTCACTGGTGTCCAAATTTCAGAATTTGTTTTTTCCTGCTTCACAGCTGGTTATTTGAAGGGCTGGGAAGAGAAAAAGCAGAGGAACTTCTACAGCTACCCAACACCAAGGTCGGCTCCTTCATGATCAGAGAGAGTGAAACTAGGAAAGGTGAGAAAATACGATCTTTTTTTCCCCCTTGATCTCAGGCATTAACAGTTTTACAGCTCTTTAATTCACTCCCTGTCCTGCTTCATATGGATCAGTCCAAAACCAGAAAATGTATGTAATGGGAAGGCAAAGGCACCCAGTGCAGCATGCCAACCTTCACCAGTCACCTACGTTACGAGCGGTGCTGGAAACAGGGTTAGTGATGGCCGTGGAAAGTTCCACAGGCATCAGCACAAACAAGACACAGTTGTTTAAACACTATTATTTACTTTGGTCTCATGCAAAGCTTATGAGGCAGTGGGACTTTTCAAATGGAGGAAAAGTCACAGCTTTGCCTTGGTCCACAAAAGATTGCCTGAAGAAGCTATAAAATACACACCAAGTAGCGGGGGTGGCTGATAAGTGCATTTCCTATATAAACAGGTGGTTCTTTTATTTACTTTTTAAAAATGACATGTCTTCAGTTTTATTTTCTTTCATAGCAATTTTATTGTTATATGGGAATTGCACTGTACACACTTTATACTTTTATTCTCTCCAATGGGAATACATCTCCCATTGGGCAACGTGATATCTTCCCTTTTTCCGAAGCACCAGAACACATCCTAATATCATGATACTACAGTTAGAAGGAAATAATAAATCATCTACTCTGACCTCTGTCATACCACAGGCCAATTAGTTTCATAATACCTATACTAAATTCAAAGAAATTTAGGATCAACGTTCAGTCCTTACCAACTAAACGCTGCACAATAGTTTTAAACAAAGATACAGGAAAATCCAAGTTGTCATCTCCTGCCAGGACTGCATTATCAGGTATCAGCTACTGCATTGTTGGGAGCTGACTAAATCAGCATATCAGCACATGAGTCTGGTCCCCCTCTTCAGAGGAAGGCAAACGACCTCTGTAAAGGTCAATTTCCTTTACACCATTTCAAAAAATCCCATATGTAGTGGTTTAACCCCAGCCAGCAACTAAGCACCACACAGCCGCTCGCTCACTCCCTCCCCCACAGTGGGGTGGGGGGGAGAATCAGAAAAAAAAAGTAAAATTCGTGGATTGAGATAAAGACATTTTAATAGAACAGAAAAGGAAGGGAAAATAATAATAATAATAATGATGGGGGGAGAATCAGGAAAAAAATAGTAAAATTCGTGGATTGAGATAAAGACATTTTAATAGAACAGAAAGGGAAGGGAAAATAATAATAATAATAATGATAGAATATACAAGATGAGTGATGTACAATGCAATTGCTCACCACTTGCCGAACAATGCCCAAATAGCGACCGTGGACCACGCCTCTTATTTGTATACTGAGCATGATGTCATATGGTATGGAATACCTGTTGGCCAGCTGGGCCAACTGTCCTGGCTATGCTCCCTCCCAGCCTCTTGGGCACTTGGCAGAGCATTGGAAGCTGAAAAGTCCTTGACTAACAGGGTACTTAGCTACAACTAAAAACGTCAGTGTGTTATCAACATTCTTCTCATACTAAATCCAAAACACAGCACTAGGAAGAAATTTAACTCTATCCCAGCCAAAACCAGGAAAAATAATGGAAAAACACACCAGAAATTTAAATTCAATCAAATTCTCAGGCCCTGATGTTGGACCATTTATTCCCTTTCTTATACTTAAGTATATATATAAAGTATACTATATAAGTAGAAATTAGGATGGCCATTCAGTGTTTTTCAGATCTTTCTGGGACCTTTTGGATCATGGCACCACATTTTATGGATATTCTGGCTGTGGTCACTGCTATCCATCCAGAATTAGAGCACTACTTTGGTGTAATTAGTTCTCCTCTTTCTCTAGGGTTATATTCCTTGTCGGTGCGGCACAGGCAAGTGAAACATTACAGGATCTTCCGCCTTCCAAATAACTGGTATTACATCTCTCCACGGCAAACCTTTCAGTGCCTTGAAGACCTTGTGAATCACTACTCAGGTAAAAAGAACTGCAGAATGAACATATTTTCCACTGGCAACTGCAAAATTATTTATCAAGGGTCCAGAACAAGAAGTTTTGCCTATGCCTGAGACTTGCAACTACTGCCACAGAACAAGTAATGGAAAAACTTTTGGTTTATATCTTTTACTTTATTTTTGACCCTAAATACAAATATGCTAACCTCAACAGTACAACTGAAATCAACCCAAGAGCTTAGCCAAATAAAGACATACAGGCTCTGCAAGTCACGATTCTGGGTCCCAGGGCCAGAGTTCAACTCCTGGCTCCCTTTGTTTACCAGCATGGACATGTCTGCCATTCATTTATTTACCATATAGACAGACAGATAGTGTCAGGACATACAAGACCAGGTTCTGCAATCACGTTTCTCTTAGGAACCACTACATCACACAACCTTATCTGCAGCAGAAAATTCTCAAAGATGTTGTTAGTTTCTTCGTTATTACTTTAGAAGAGTATGGTTGGATTTTATCAAAAGAAGTTATCTCGAGAGGCTCAAGCTATTAGCTCAAATCTAGATTCAGCTGTCATTTTTACTAATATCAGTCCAGTGGATGACACCTGTTTCAATGATAGTTTTCCAGATTTATGGCAATTTAACCTGTGTCAGAGAGATAATTTGACAAACAACACAATTAAGTGGCTGCAGTTACCATGCATTAAAATGAGAACATTTTAAAATGAGGAAGGAAGATTGCAATAAGTTAATTGCATAAAAGTTACAAGAGAACAATAGGTTCTGTGCTTTAATTAGTAATGGGTACTCTGTAATTTTAAAAGTGTAAAACTACCATATCTGTATATTTCATGGGTAAATGAAAAAGTGTGTTGGCCAAAGAGTACTCTGATAAACTGGGGAGAAAAGCCATATTCACATTCAAAACATGCAAAAAGAAACTTTCAAATCCAATGATATAAACAGAAGAGTAAGAATTTGGACAGGATTCTTTTTTTGTTTTCTTTTTTTATTTTAGTTAGCTGACACCTTTCTCCATTTAGAAAGAAGCAAACAATCGAAGCCTAAAATCTGGGGGGGGAATGGACGGATGTAAAACTTGTAACTATTAACATTTTTACTTGATTTATATGTGTAAGAGGAGACATAGTGAGATTTAGCTCTCTTCCTTCCCCCACCATGATATGATACAGAATCTCACCCTGAAATAGGGTTCAGAGATGTAAAACACTAGCATTCAGCCACGATGTTCTCTACTTGAGCAGAAGAACACATGCAATGTTCCTAGTGGAGCAAGGAGAAGAGGGTAGAGAGAAGAAACATAGATGAAAGTAATATGTGAACCTTGATTCATTCCATAGCCATGTTCCACAGCAGAATAGGTGCACATACAGTCCAGTCTGAGTGGTTGCATCTTGCATCTATTTTACACTCTGTTTGATGGGAGGCAAAAGCAGAACTCACTGAGGACGCAGTAAACCTGGGTTTAAGTCCCTCCTCTGTCACAAACTTCCTTCTAGACTTTGGGCAAGTCACTTTAACTTTTTGTGTCTCAGTTCCTTACTTGTCCTGTGGGAAATATACCCCATGATAAATTAAAGGGCAAAGGTATGAGGAAAGGAAAAAGTTAAGCCTGTGTTACAGTGTCCTTACTGAGAACACGCGATTTATTGACTACTACTACTGTGTCTAAAACTGTTTACTTGAGCACACACCAGGGAAGGAAAACAGTGAAGGTAACAGTGAGCAAAGATTAACTGTCCGTGTGTTCATTTCCCTGTTCAGAAGTTGCCGATGGTCTCTGCTGTGTCCTTACGACACCTTGTCTTACCCAGTGCACTAACAACAACAGCGTAACGAATCAAGTTCCTCCTGTGGTGATGCGGAATAAAAACTTCAGCTGGAGAAATATTCACAGGTACCACATACAACACAGGCTGCCAGAAACAACAAGGTTTTTTTCCAGCCTTGCATATACTTATACCTACAACACAGAAGAAACAGCCATTTCCTTCTCCTGAGACCAGTTTTAAAGATTAGACAATCTTCAAAGCTGCTGACAGCAGGTTAACCCATGAAAACTGGATGTTCAGCTCTCTAACTGATCAACTTGGTCTAACTTTGAAAGAAAGTATAGTTAACATTCAGTCATTTCTCCTAGCCAGCTAAGAGTCAGGCCACACATGCAGTCCCTTTGGGACCCATGAGTCCTCTCCACCAGGGGAGGAGGAATAAGAGCCAGGCCATAAAGCCTAGTCAGATCCACCACCAATGGCACGCTAACATGCGGTGGCTAACAGGAGAGCCCCGACAGTCAGAAATGGCTCCCCCTTGATCACATGGTGGCCATCCATGAAGCAGCACAAGTGCAATGAACACATTATCCCAGCATAATTCTTCCCTGCTGTGTCTGCCTCAATGCACAGCCCAACTCGAGGTTCATGAGATTTCTAATATCATGACTGCAACTAGAGAAAGTAGGTCAGGTTTCAGAAGCTGGTGAAACAACCACCTTCAGAAACAAAAGCACCTCTTATTTTTGAAGTGTAAATTTCCCTCCACTACCCTTCCTTCTCAAAGCATATTCATTTGCTTACAAATGCAAGAAAATTTTGTGCAGTAGAGGCCTTTTTTCCTACCGGTTAAGAAGAAAGAGAGAAAGTATATAGATGTTATTTCCTTTTGAGATGCAGAAAAATGTTTAGATACTACTGTCGTACTGATTGTTTCGGAAAATCACTACATGACAGAAATGTTTGGTGATTTATGAGACAGGAAATTTTTTACGGAACAAAATTAACATCATTTGGTTTAACAACTATTAATATTATACTAATAGGCTCAGTTCAAGTAGCTGAAACGGTAACAAAATTTTGTTCTTTTAAAGGCTGGAGGTGACTGAAGATACTAAGAGTACCCTGGCAGCAATGGATGATTCTTGTTTCAGCTACGGCCTGAGGGAAAGTATCGCTTCCTATCTCTCCTTAACAGAGGATGACAACGCTTCTTTTGCAAGTGCCAGAAAGAAGAAAGCCCAGTCTCTTATATACACAGGGAGCAAACGTAAAAGTACCCTTCACTTGCCACCTACATATTATGAAGACTAAATGTAAGACAACCAGGGGAAAAAAAAAACAACTGAGGATTTAGAAGAGAAACCCAGAGCATCCTGCGGTCCTGCAGTCCTTCGACAGACGAGGTATATAAGCACACCGGCTGATGATCAAACGCTGGCAATGCTTCTGCGTTTCCTCTTCTGAATGTTAACCAGAGACCTTCTTAAGGGTGCTATCTCAGCATATGCTGGGAACATCCCCAGTGCACCTGAAATTAGAACCTCCTCACAGCAGGATAAACTGAGGCAGACTCTAAGTCAAGAGCGAAGTGAGGCAGATGACTCTTCAGCAAGGGTGATGCCCACCATTGTACAAAGGTGATTGCATAAGGAAGGACTAACTACAGCTCAGGAACTTAATTTAAGTCTTACTCTGGTATTCTCCACAAGGCTGAAAACCATCTGTACAGAACCTACCCACACTGAGAAGAGGAGCCTTTTTCTTCTCCATATAGAATAATTCATTGTCATTGACAATGGGTCAGAAAGCTGTCAATAATCCCAATTACATCCAAGAAACACCTGATTATATTGACTCCATACTTCTGTCATTTTTATCTTTTAGGGGAAAAAAATAAAATAATTTACTGTCCAAGTGGCATTTAAATCAACTGCTGGTAATGGCCTGCAGTGTCACAAAGTGGTCACAAAATTAAGAACAGGCTTAACTCACTGAGAAAAGCAGTTCCTGCTTAGCCCTGAGCTGGGAGTACAGGCATATCCAAAAGCATAACACAGCTGCTCATAGTCTAGCAGATATACAACAGATTACAAAGGGGTTTTTAAGTGAAAAGTAAAATGTGGTAATATCATGCCTAACTGCAAAGGTAGGCTTGCAAAGGTGTGAGCTTTTTTGTGTAGAGGACCAGATTTTAACCTCATCTCCTGAAGGTACCCCCATATTTATGTATAGTATTTATATTAATAGCAGCTTTTTTAACAATTAAACTAAGAGAGCAAATCAGCAACAGTGGATGTTAAAGAGTTTTCTGAATTTCTTGTCTGAAAAGAGTTATGTCAAATAGTAATGACACATTTCATTAAACTGCTTAAAGATTTGTAACTGGATTATCTGAAATTTCATGAATTAGAGAATTTTTCTCTATATGTGTACCCTTTGCTAAGTGATAAAGGAGCAGCTAGCATGGTCTTTTGAACCTGACTTGTGATTGCTTTCTAAATCAACTAGTCACTCACATCTGGGGGTGTAAAATGCTGCAATTTATGTTCTCGAGCTGATATACTGATATATTTCAATCTAATATACTGTCATACCTTTTTGCACAGATTTGAGTAAGGAAGGTGTGGAGAGATGGGGAATTGTTTGTTTTTTTTTTTTTCTCTCTCCCCTCTGTAAATACCTCTTAGCACAAATCTGTGTGCTCTTTAGATCTTGTAAAAGATCATTTGCACTAGCAAGAAAGATTCAGAGATCAAAATAGTTCACAATCTATTTAAACATATTTCAGAACTTAAAGGATGAATGTAATTTGGCTGGTAAACATTGAACACCACAAAGCAAAACGAACTCAGGAACTCTAGGCGTTTGTATAATCTCATTACTGTTACTGATCATTAATATGTTATGGTGACTGCATTTTATCTGGTGAAATGTATATGGGGAGCATTACAGATTTCTAAGTCATGACTTGTATTTATTCATTAAAATAATATCCAGTAGTTACTTTGTATTGCTTTTAGAAAATGGAAAACATAGCGTGCAACTAGCACAAACACCCCGTCTTGCAATGACTCTGCCAGAAGGTGTCTTTGATGGAACGCAACAAAAGAATCCAAGAGCCCATGTAACTGGGCAGCACTTGGAACATGCTCTGTAGGAAGGGGATAAGACTTGTTCTGATGACGACAGGTTCACACAATCACAGAATGGTTGAGGTTGGAAGGAACCTCTGGAGGTCACCTGGGGCAAGCCCCCTGCTCAGGCAGGGCCACCTAGAGCTGGTAGCCCAGGACCATGTCCAGATGGCTTTGGAATATCTCCAGGGATGGAGAATCCACAACTTCCCTCGGCAACCTGTGCCAGCGCTCGGTCACTCTCACGGTACTGTTGTGAGAAGGTGACAAAAGCTTATGAATTGTACTGTAAGGGATGGCTAGATTTCACAGATGGTTACGGGGAAATTCTGTGAGGTCTGGCCATTTCTCACAAATAACTGAAAGAATATATTGGGGACCTTTTGGGAAGCACGATCTTGCAAGGGCCGACAGCACCAGGGTGATTCTATACAAATCTAAGACTACCTTAAGAAACAATATCAGAAATACCAAATTTGGGTAGGGATGTAGCAAAACTGGGACCAATGGAGAAAAAGTAATCAGAGGTGGTTGGTTTGTTTGAGAGGGAATGAGGCTGGTAAAGGGGAAGAAAAAGGAAATGGGAAAGGGGGGAAGAAAGGGGATCTAAAGGGCAGCTAATCCTAGGATCAGGGGTATTTAGGGTCCATGTCAGACAGCCCTGCATCTGACTGCAGTAGTTTTCAGTAGGGCGATAAATCCGCTCTTTCCACCATTGGCTGACCTGCTTCCATCGCCAGGAGGGACCTGGTGTCTTCCTTTGCGTTGGGTGGAGGAAGCCTGGGAGCTCTCGTCCTGACACCCACCAGGGAATGCCTGGAAGGGACACGTAACATATCTGCCCTCCACAGCCTCCTGCAAGAGATGCAGGCAATCCATCCCATTGATCCACTCTTCTATATCGTAACTGCACTGGTAACTAAATCAATTAATCAAAAGATGAAGTCAAACACCATATTAATGCTCTTAAATGATTTAAAACAAGACCATAATCACTGAGACTACTTTTTTCTAATCATACGACTGAAAGATGAAATAAGTTATAACAAGTCCCCATGACAGCTTTGCATCGATTTTGTACTATCTTTTTTCAGATCTGTTCCAAAAAAAATCTATTATAGGGCAGACAGAGGAAACTCAAAAGCATTTTGCTATTTCAAGTGCACGTCTTCTTGTAGAGAAAGTTTCATACATCAAAGCTCTCTGCATGCTAAGAAACAGCATCATTTTTTTATGCATGACAAAGACGCAAACAAGGAGCGCAAAACTGACTTTTGCAGAAAAGCTGTATTGCTTCATGGGATTTTCCCTCAGGAAAGTTATATCTGGTATATATTCTCAGTTTCATGATTCTTAGTCTGTGTGCGCCTCCTTTTTTTACAGTAAAATTAAAAGTACGCAATGATTTTTGTGTCTTGGAACAAAAACAAGATGCATCCCTTTACAGGAGGTCTAGGTGAGAAATCTGAGTAAACCACCAGTTGCACTCGGCATCACTTCATTACAAAAAAAAAAAAAAAGATAAAGTATATTTTTAAGCCACTGCTATTACTGCTTACTTTTTATTTTATCAGTGTATTTCATAAGAAAACTAAATCCACCATAACACTGTAAGGATAAATACTTAACATTACTTTGAAATAAGTGGAGATCCTACTTTTGCCAAGACAGTGGTCTGCACAGTCCCAGGAAGAAAATTGTTGTTACAAATACTAGATTAGTGGGAAGAATTGATGCACCTGCCTGCTCATTGCACTTGCCACTCTTTTCCATTATTCGATGGCCTGCTGCAGGAGAAAGAAGGAGTTCAAACTTTATTTTATAAAAGAAAAGATGTAATGTGGAATTACACTCCATAAATAACAATAAGCAAAGAGGTCCTTGCATTTCCCTTTCATCAGTTGCTCAACTGGTAAATTGAACTGTGTCCTGTTACAGTTTCACAGGGCCCCATCCTGAGCCGTGACAGTAAAGGGTCTGTGACTTCAGAGAAAGAGTAGGATGAAACTGTACTCTGAGAGAAAAGGACTCTGGCTCTACTAGCAAATTAACTGCTATGCCAAGAGCTGAGTAAAAATCTAGGAACTGTGTGAGGAATTATCTGAGAATGACACAGAAAAACCACCTACTGAACAGCAATTTTCAACAACTTCCCTTGCCTTCCCCACTAGAGTGATGCAATTAAAATAATCTTATTGAGACATGGGGATGCAAAAAGCAAATTATGTTTCCCGGAGCAAAGGCACACCGAAGAAAAATCAAGTAGTGAATAGAGATGTCATTATTTTCAAGGCAATTTAATTGGGCCCTAGATTTCCTGGACCAAGAATTCTGTTCCTCTGTTCACTGTTCCAAGTCAACACTGCTAGGAGAGAGATCATTTTGTCCAGGTACCATTTCTCTTGGATATATATACTCGCACCGAAGATTAAGCCTCATTTGAGAGCGCACTACTCTCATATGAGGCTGTAAAGATCAATGGTAGTATCAACACTGATAAAGCTGGTCTCAAAGTCCTGAGATTCGACACAAGAAGGGCTGTAAAAATATGGATCACTTGGGGTGACGATGAAAATTGTCCAAGCTGACAGCAAACAAGCCCGTGGGTAAACGGATTTTTACCTTCTCTCTGAAACTTGCTTTTTCTTTTAAATGAAATCTGTCATGAGATCAGATAAAAAGATTGGATACTTTAAACATGCGGATGTTTGGCTCATCAGTTTTAGAGTCTGAAAATTGCTGATCAACAACCGTATTTATGGAATGGAAACTAACCTGTGGTACCTATAAGTTATGAAACAAGACTATTTATATAATACACAAAAAACCACAGTGACGAAAACCAGATTCTTACTATGACTAAATCAATCACCAAAGTGCATCTCTTGTACATCCTTGTGAAGCACCTAGCTCCTGGAGATAGCAGTCACAGGTGAGATGAAAAATAACTATAGCAATAACAGCCCTATGAGTGCTGCCAAGGTATGGATGAAATAAAACCAGCACCCACACACTGCAACATCCTCACGTCTGTAACAACATCCTTTCACAACGAAGTTGAAGTGGCAGGAATGGGACTTACCATCAACAACACCCTACTGAAGAGGTCCATATCCGCTGTCTCTGTGAGCAGGTGAATGCTGGTAACATCTGCCCCGCCGCGGTCAGCTCCTAAAGAAACCCGGCTTGGATCACCTCCAAAGCTAGCGATGTTCTGGTGCACCCACTTCAAAGCTGCCAACTGATCCAAAAGGCCAGCATTTCCACTCGCCTCTGGAGAACCTATTGTGGAAAATAAATAAATAGGTCTGAAAAGAAATAAAACCATAAAAATTTGAAGTTTTGATTAAATGTTACATTTTTAGCAGCTCTTGCAGGTGAATCTTGACAAAACTGATACCAGAGTTTAAGAGTCTGAAGTGGTCTCTTCCAAGGTTATCACTTTACAGATTGACTCCATTTCAGTTTTTACCACTCCACCAGGCATCCCTGGAGGTGCCTAATTGTCTGTCCTGATGACAGAAGAATAACACTCCAACTTCTAAGCTTCATTCGGACACCTCAGGGCAAGAGATTTGAATCCAGACTCATGTATCCATAAATTCAGGTCATGAGATTCTTTTTCTACATAAGCAGCTCAATCTTAAAATGAATTAAAGGCAAACAAAAAATCAGTGTGGTGTTTGCCAAATTCTCAAGTTGGAAAGGACCCATAAGGATCATAGACTGTTTCCCTGGAGTACACCTGATTGCATTTGTTTGCTTCCTACATCCCTTTTACGCTTACCATGTCTGACCAATCATTTATAAGTCACATCATCTTGCATTTCTTTACTCACGTACAGATATGATTTTGTAATTTATAATATCTCCATATATATCCTTTGAGATTGACCTATGTCTAACTGATAGAGATCTGATTTATATGTACTCATATTTTTGTTCCCATGAAAACAAAAGAAAAATAATTAATCTTGTACTCCCCATGCCTAGGCATCACCACTGAAAAGACTACTTTCCTTTCAACACCAACCAGTGGTAACCTGATACTTTGATTAATAGGAAACTAATGCTGAAAGCATCTAATGATGCAAACCCCTAGGCAAGCTTAATTTTATATCAACAAAAGCAGAAATAAGTAATTCCTACACAGTCCGTAAGAAAGGAATAGAAAATGATTATTCACTGTCTGCTTCTTTTTAATCCACAATGAGCCATTCATTTCTAGTGATTTTAAATTCTCCACATTTAAAACTTGGAAAAAAAAAACCAAGACAAGACAGAAAAGCCAGGAATAGAAACACAGCTGAAACTATTTGTTTCTTCCATTGCCAAGACCAAATAGTACAATTTTAAAGTAGGTAGGCTCAGAAACTAATGAATCCAAATGAACAGATAGTGGAATAAAAAGCTGCCACTTCGTCGACAGGTAGCCCTGTCTCAGGCAAAGAGCAACTGAAAGCATACATCCTCTGGTAGATATCCATATGCCTACCATAATGAATTACTGAGATATCATAGAGACCAATTTAAGCAGCAGAATAGAATATAGAGAAGACCAGATTATTGATAGCCTTGCAGATCTTACAGACACCCACATCACAACAGCCATCACTATAAGTGCCCTTTCAGTAGGACAGTCAAGAATTAAATAGCCCCAGAAACTACAACCTTCCACCTATAGCCAT
Organism: Calonectris borealis; assembly: GCF_964195595.1. Lineage (NCBI taxonomy): Eukaryota > Metazoa > Chordata > Aves > Procellariiformes > Procellariidae > Calonectris > Calonectris borealis. The sequence goes on from NC_134313.1 coordinate 9,524,033, forward strand.
AGTTTCAGACGATCAGGCCAAGCCATACCAGTGAAGCAAAGGAGGAAAAACCTTCCCTGCTTCAGTTTTTAGGACTTTTTTAGTTTGTTCTGCACACCACGACCAGTTCCCAGGGTTCTCAATCCAGCAATAAACCCACTCTATGCTGTTACAAAGGAAACCTCATTTCAAGGGCTTGCTGCATCCCTCGTGAGACCTCCCCAGAGGAAGTGAAATCCATGTAAATGTTTTAGCTACACAATGTGCCTCGCTACCGTATACTAAACAACAAGATCGAGGAGGGAAATATAACCAGTTCCTTTTGCCCTAGCAAAAACCACAGACAGGCTGTGAAATGTACCACACTCAGGAACAGACGCATGCATGGACATTCACAGTAGTTAGACCAAAAGAAACGTGTCTGCCAGGAATCTTTTCCACTGCCTTTTTGCAGGAAAATATCACATTCCTGAGGACCACAGGAGAATGAAAAGAAACCAGTGTTCAGAAGGAAGCAAACAAGGACATACATATGCATTTCTGTTATTGCTAAACTGGAGAAGAACAATAGTGCTAAATTTAAGCATGAAAATCATGCTGGCTTATATGACTTCATGGACTCTTAAAAGAATCAGGCCTAAAAACATGACTGTCTTCTACATACTCTTGCCATCCATATCATTGTCAATTCACCTTAACTTTTCTGGGTGCAAAAAGAGGTGAAGGCACTAGTAAGAATGTTCATCACTTTTTGCAACGTTAATGGGTGATAGCAAATTAAATTAAACGTCCTTTATACTTAGAAGAATAAGAGTTTTCTCACTGCTTGCAAAAACCCTGTCAAGGAGAGACCAAAACAATTGCAGAACTAACAAAAAAAAAAAACAAAGGAAAAAAAAAAAAGGAAATCTGTTGTTTTCACTACCCTTCATCCCTCAAAATCTCCATTTAACTCCTTCATCTCTAGTTTTGCAATTTATAACAAATCAACTTGAGAGGATTCAGCACTTTGCGTAGTTGGACAATGAAACTGATATCGCTCACAAGATCATAATTTTTGTTTGTAACTTCAGGGCCTTCTAACAGTCCTGCAGCTAATGTTCCCACAGTCCTAAGGGTGAGCTCCTGCCCTCTTTGAAACTAATGGCAAAAATTCCAAAGGACCAGGATTTTTCCAAATCTTTCAGTAAGAATGGAATCATCCTTGGAATATCAGTAAGGATTTGGTTTGAGTCTTGAGAAAAACCCTTACAGTATTTGACCCAGCTTGATTACCTTCATTGAAAATCCCTGGTGGCTACTGGTCACGTACAGAAGGAGTCCAACCTGTGGTGGACCAAAGAATAGATCTTGCAGTGCTTACCAGAGTGGGTATGACTGAAAATCTATGCTGACAGGGAGCCTGGTACAAAAGTACCACAACTCATCACCCCCACATGCACTACAGAGGACATAGGGGAGACATGTGTGTGGCACTGAAGGAATTTTTAGGGATTCCCATGAATGTGGTGCTTAGCTCGCTCCAATGACTCTTCCAAAGAGCTTTTCCTACTTGCTCCAGTTCCCTCTGGAGCAACAGGATTTTCCCAAGTGCACACCAAGGATTGCCCACAGGGGAAGAGGCCAGGAAAGACTTTTCCCTGGCTGCAGCTCCACAGTACAGAGAAGGAGAGGGCCCCCAAATATTCCCTACTCGTAATGAACTACCTCTATCTGAAGGTTTGCAGGAATGCAAATTCGGTACATTCAGCTCACGCCCTGACGATTTGGGACATGCGTGCAGATCCCTATGAAAAAGAGGCTGGAGAATTTTCCTGATCCCTAAGTTATGGACCAGCATATAAACACTGCTATATAATATTCAGCCCAGCTAGCAGTTTCCACTTAGGAAGAAACCTAGGTGAGATTCACAGGGCTGAAGGAGGTTAGTGGGTAATGCGTGGGCAGTGCTGCGTAATGGAAGCTCGCACAGCACGTATCCGCATGGCATTTGGCTCTAGCCAAAATGAAGCCACAGTATCACTTTCACAAGCATCTGGTTTGCACTGAAGAAAACAGTGATTCTTTCCCCAGCTACTTCTATTACCCACTTCATATCTAAATGAGTAAGGAGTTTGTAGTGCCAGCTTTCTAGTTACTGAATGAAAAACAGGCTTTGCTGGGAGTGAGCTTTGAACAAAACAGTAAAACAGAGAAGGAAAACAATAACCAATAGTTGCAGCTATAACCCCAAACTAGGCAAAATCCACCCAGCGTCACTAGCAGTAAATACTCAAAAGAATCTCAAGGCAACGTATGTAAGTCTGGTATTTGCAAACATGGCAAATATAACCTCCTAAAGGTTATAAAGGTGCTAAAACGTCCACTAGAGAGACCAAGGATAGTCACCGGACCGATGGAGCCAGAGCTCCACTTGCAATTGTTGCATTTTCTTTCCATGGCTCTCTACCTTAAGTTCCCCTGCCCCAGCCAGAACTGAAAGATGGTAGAAAGAAAAGTGTTCTCTACTTGCTTAAACAGGCAAATCTAATAAAAGGCAAAGGAAAAAAACAATCCCAAAGACCAGATGGCACTACCACAAAGGTTTAGAGAGATGTGAACGTGCCTTTTCATGCAAGATAAAATCCTGTATGTAATGGGAATTTGTAAAATTTTTAATGGCAATTGGCATTAGGAGGCAATAGGAGACCAAAAGCATCCTTCACACGAGCGTATGGGGAAGGGATGCAAGCACAGAACACGCGAACGTGCAGTCACGTCCAGGACAGTAAAAGGGGCTAACCGAATTCAAATTAAACATGCCAAGTTCTTCAGAGGAGAAGTCAGGCTGAGTTACTGAGGAACCAACCAACTATCTTTGTGCTATAGTTTCCATACTTTCATGGCCATTTTACCACTAACCTGCAGTTATCCCTCTCTGTCTCTCCCCCAACTCTGACACGGGCACAATTGAGCATTAGCGAAATTTCAAGATGGAACAGCTGGAAGTCGGAGACATTGAAAACCATATCCATAATGACAGGTCACTGAAATTAGGAGGAATTTTAATGCGTAACCTATCTTTGTGTGTGCCTGCAAAACCCAATATCCACAGTTTCATCTGCAAACAGAAGTCTAGCCAGTGCTTTGATGTTTGGGGTTTATTTTTTTCTTGTCCCTTTGCCTTCAGCCTCTCCTTTTTTCCTTCAGATCAAGTATCCACCATTTCTTGGTCATTTTTTCCCCCAAAAAATAATCAGTGAAAGATACAGGTTTCTCAAATTAAAAAATAACTTACCTTTTTAAAAAAAAAAAAAAATAAAAATTAGAAACAGAAGTGTTACACAATGCAATTTAGCCCATAGTTGTGTTTGTTCTAGAAATCCATGACTTACCAGTACTGAAGAAGCCAAAAACACCGACCCGGTAGTTTGCCATCACGACAATGACATTACTGATGGCAGCTAGGTATGATCCATCTATGGTTGTCGTTCCCGCCTCAGCACTGTAACTCCCTCCGTTGTGGAAGAACAGCAACACTGACATGTTTTTGACCTGCCATGACAACAACCAAGTCAATATTCCTGTAGCCAACTGCTTTTGTAGAACACAAGCATCTTCCCCATTAACATTGTCTAAGGAATAGCTCTTTAACAGTAACCATAATGAGGGGATATCTGGCCATCTGTCTGAAATTCTAGGGCTAAATTGTCCACAATGACCTATATACCATTAAAGAGGACACTATGTCCAGCACAAAGAAGATTTAAAGGCACCACTGTGTTCCACCAGCCAACAACTCTGCTCAAGGCAGATCCATCCTGCTGACTCGGTCATTGAGCATGTGGTGGGCTCGTCGTTGCTGTAACACGTCTGCTTTACACAAACATGCAAGAAAAGTTCAAACAAGTGGAAAACAGGAGAAGGAAAAGGCCTGTTGGGTTGCTTCATCTTGAGGAGGACTAACTCAATAGCTGTGCAGGGCTGCTTCCTACTCTCAAGTCTTCAGCACTTAAACGCTGCCTAGTCTCAAAAATCTCACTTGACAAGAGTTCCTCATTGCTCCTTCAATCCCCGTGGAGGTTTTGTCCTACAAGATATATAGAGGGGTCCTGCAGAGAGGACTTTGTCTCTGCATGGGAGAGACTCACATCTCATGAAGCACAAAGGGTATCTGCCTCAAGAGAGCCCAGCAGGACTCCCGGGATGGGACGGAGCTGTGATGGGCTGCTGCCCATGTTAGCACTCCTTGCAGAGCCACCCAATTTTGCTCAGAAACGAAGGCTTTTTCCCAAAGCAGCACCCCGTCTGTGTGGACCCTCTCTGCACAGGCAGCAGGGCTGCAGCTGGGCTGCTGCTGCATGAGCAGCACAAAAGCAGAACTGCCCCCGGAGACCTCAGCATTTACCAGCAGATTACAGCTCTGTCAAGATGACACTCGGAAGAAACACAAGTGAAACATAGGGAGGGGTTTTGTTTAGTTTTTTGCTTTTTTTTTTCCCCTTCCCGCTGCAAAAAGCAAAATAACCTATACAATGTTAAAAAGGTTTTTTCACAGTGTAACCTCTATTTTCCATTCAGTACTTTCATCACCTATTGCCCACTTTGGGACTATCCCGAAGGAGAGTCCCCTCTCCCCTGCTCAGCAGTGGGTCACGCACACCCACCCGTCCCGCTTTCTGCTTTGGCAACTGCTGGTGTTTTTCAAAGAAGGGCTGGTGGCCCCTGCAGCAGCATCAAAGTACATCTGAGGTTTGTTTTTCCCTGCAGCTAGAGGGCATTGGGCTCTGTTGCTGTTATTTTCTGGATGGAGCTTAGCTAAACACAGCAGTTCCATCCGCTCTGGCAAAGGATGTCTCCAGCAAAAATGCGACTGGCTGTACGGGAGAAGTAGCAGAGAAGCGATGGTTGCAGCCTCCTGCAAAATTACAGGATAGGAGGCAAAATCCCTTCAGCTGCCATTAATTTGTCATGATTGTGTGCACTCCTCACTTATCTGTCTGGAGAATTGCTTCAGAGGCTTCTTGTGAACATGACAGTGTTACCAAGAAAACCCCCAAAACTGCAAGCACTGAAACATGCTGCTCTCTCTCAGACACTTCTGCTCCTGAATAGAAATTGCCTAATTCACAGTGCCTTGTCCCTGGTTCCCATTTCTGCACCACATGCAGCACAGAGAGAGAAATGGGGCAAAGAAAAAAATGAAAGAATCTGTTTTCACATGGAAATTCATTCTAAAATACAACCACATAGAGCCATGTCAGCTAAAACGGTATTAAATATGATGTTGAGCCTGCTCCATCCCCTCAGCTCAGCATGGTTAAGCCTGAGGTTCCAACTAGGCATCTCCCCCGTGTCCACAGCCTGCATAGCACCGTGACCTCCAGCTGCCCTGTACGTTGTACATTGTATTATGCTGAGCAACTTTACCTAATGCTCTAGTGATGAAAAGCTTAAGAAGGGCAAAGACGGGAGATAAAAGTTAAAGATGGCAAAACAAAACCTGCTGCAACAGATATGGAGCAGCTGGGGGGGGAAGATTTAGCACCAGCGCTGTGCCTAGTGCCAAGTGTCTGGAGGTCTAGTCTGCATTTCTAGTCTGCATCAAGCAATGACAGATGTTTCTCCTATGTAAAGGTAAACTATCATGAAAAATAATTTGGGGTTTTATCCTAAGGGATTTCAGTCTTAGAGGTGATGAATTTTAGATGAGGGCAGTTTAATAGAATTGCCTTCTCATTTCTTGTTAGCCATTTTAACAGCATAGCACAATTATTTTCATGCTGCAATTGAACTATTCCTCACAATATGAGATATTTCATATCACCTGTCTATCTAAATATATATTTGGCAGCCAATTAATTTTTTTATTGTACATTAGCTGCTGGATAATTTATTTGGAATACAAGTGAATTTCCCCCAAGCCTTGTTCTCAGGAAAATTCATCCAACCAGTGCAATTAAATCTGTGAGGCAGAAGAAATGCAAAACCTTAACTAAAGCCTGCTAGAGCCAGTCTCTTCACCCACCACACTTGGTACCAGGCTGAGATGTAGCACCACCAGCATCAATGCCAGGCTGCAGTAGGGCACGTGGGGCAATGCTGGGCAGAGTGGGGCCAGCACATTCCTCGCAGACAGGCCACAGCTGCCACATGGCTACTGCCCAGCGCAGGGTTTTGCTCCATACTTAGCAACAAACCAGAGACAGTTGCACTTTGAGGTGTAAAATCTGTGCAAAGACTTCCAGCTGGGACATGGTCAGATAGCTCCCTGGCTTAGCTAGCAAGGGCATGTCTTCTGGGGATACCAGCAGCTCCACCGTGGTCTCACACCTGTAGGGGCTTAGGTCCCACATGCAAACCCTCAAGGGAGAAAGAAGTTCAGCATCCACCAGGAAGCTGCAAGTCAGCTGGAAGCCTGAAAGGCTTTATAATATTCAGAACCATCTTCTCCATCCTTCTGTAAAACACTTAATGAGCTACTTGGCAGGGATAGATTTAAACTCTACTGAGCCAGGCAGCCTCAAGTGCTTTTACTACTGTACAATATTGCTCTGTAAAGAATTGAGTGCAGCAGGGATGATGCGATAAGGATTGGAAAAACACGTGCAGGGGATGGGAGAAGAGGAGAGAGGGTACACTTTCTATGCTTATTTAGTGGAGAGTTTCAACTCTTGATGTCACATTTGAGCCCTTTGTAAATCAAGCTGAAGCACACCTTTGCTTTGCTAGTGTGACAGGTGGTGATGGTCATAGGTGGAAAAAAGTATCTCAGAAGTGCCAGTTTTATTTGAAGGGTTATGTAGTACACGTAGCTCTGGAAGCAAAATGAGGTGATGTCATTCACCTTCTTCACTGCTTGACATTTAAAGAGTCCTTCGGTGGCAGGCAGCAGTCCCTGCACCGTACTCTTGTTCAGCCTCAAAATGCTCCTGAACAACCTCTGCATTCGCTGCTCTCCAGGAGGTTTTATATTCAGTATTTACTAGCTAATTTAACTTTCCATGGGCTGAAAATATATAACTATAGCTCTTTGTATGTGAGTAAAAATAGAGCTCACCACAAAAAGAAACAGGAAAATGCCATGCCTTCTGCTCCCAGCTACTTCTGCAAAAACAGAAGTTTTGGTTCTCTCTTGGGCTAGACTTACACATGTGAAACTGATTGACTTGACTGGACCTACTTCTACCTTACACCTCTACAAAAGACAGGACGGATTCAGTTCTCAGGACTGCCAAGGAGAAAAGACAAGCCAGTTTAGTCTATCAGATGGTAGAAAATACAATGCTTGCAAATAAGCTGTCTTGAAAGCAGCACTTAGGCGGAGATGGCAAACTGCCTGGGACAGTGACCTGATGTTTTCAATAAGCGATGACTGCATTCAAGGCAAAATGACAGTCTGGTGCTGCAGGGAGAAAACAGACTGCTGGTCTTTCTGCTGATTAAAAGGACCTGCAAGGAACCGCGAGGGCTGCTGTCAGATAGCTAGACCAGCTCTTTCCAGACATGCAGTATGACAGACTCATAAATTTCTATTAGAACCACCGTCCCCTTCTGAAAATTACCAGTAGTGTGGAAAGAAAAACTCTGTTCCCGTGCTCTGGGCCCACTCTTCAATGGGATTCACATGTTACTCAGGATCTTTATCCCCAGCCCCCCAGGGGTTTGGCCAATCATCTATGCTTGGCTTTAACTTGAAGCTTTATTTTATATCTGTTTAGAATGAGAAATACAAGAGCTTTCAAATGAAAGCCATGAAAATGGTCAGGGGGATGGAACACCTCTCCTATGAAGAAAGGCTGAGAGAGTTGGGGTTGTTCAGCCTGGAGAAGGGAAGGCTTTGGGGAGACCTTATTGCAGCCTTTCAGTACTTAAAGGGGGCTTATAAGAAAGTGGGGACAGACTTTTTAGCAGGGCCTGTTGCAACAGGACAAGGGGGAATGGTTTTAAACTAAAAGAGGGTAGATTTAGATTAGATATAAGGAAGAAATTTTTTACAATGAGGGTGGTGAAACACTGGCACAGGTTGCCCAGAGAGGTGGTAGATGCCCCATCCCTGGAAACCTTCAAGGTCAGGTTGGACGGGGCTCTGAGCAACCTGATCTAGTTGAAGATGTCCCTGCCCACGGCAGGGGGGTTGGACAGATGACCTTTAAAGGTCCCTTCCAATCCAAACTATTCTATGATTCCAAAATTTCTCAGATTGTATCATTGGTCCAGTTATCTTTAAAATGTCTATTTTTATGCTCTGTGGGCTGGGCACAAATCTAGCATTGCTTCCTACCCTCATTCCTCAACAGAGTTCCCATGGATGTCAACAGGGCAACAGTAAAGATGAGGGTGAAAAAAACCCATTTACTGCTGCTCGACTGGTGATTAAGTGTTGATGTGACGTGTTGCATCGCATTATCATCTCCCGGACAAACGGTCTCATTTCAGGGACATTGCCATTTCTTTCCTTAATTTCTCCTCCTTTGCTGCCACCTTCTTCTTGTGTTTTGTCTCCCTCTTTGTCTCTCTCTTATGTCCAGGTTTTTAATTTTCTACCCTCCTAGTTACCCAAACATGGCTCACTGAAACCTATAGGGAATATTTTTGCACCAGTACAAACAACAGAGCGCCTAATTTAACCTTGCAAGGCTTTGTGAACACCACATGAAAAACAATCATTTGTGCCAATTAAAAGTACTTTGAAAAGAGACAGTGCTCAGCTACCAAAAAATTTGACTCGTCTGCTACTTACAGTAGTGGCAGGAACAAATACGTTCAGATATAGGCAGTCTTCACTGACAGAGTTTGACGGGGCCTCTCCATCTCCTGGCTGCCAACAAGCTGCCCTAGAGACACGAATTGAGAAAATTACAATAAAAAGGCTTGTACTCTTTTTCCACTGCTGCTATTTCCTTATATTTTGATGCACTAAGTTTATAAAATCTTTAAATCAGTAGATCTCAATCACATTTAAAACTGTGCCTGGCTATACCTTAGTAACAAATATGCGGGTTTGTATACACACATACAGATACAAAAAACACATTGTATTTTCACATCTAGAACCCTTCCCTCAGAAAACCAGCCTCATTTTAAAAAGATTAGAACTTGAAAATAAGCCTTCAGAAAACTCCTAACTTACGTAAACTCCACAAAATTGGCACCAGATGCAAGGGGAGCAGGATTGGGGGTCTCAGGCACAGGTCTCCCCCTGCTATTGCCTGCACACCTATGTAATCCACTCTTTTGCTGAAATGCCAGTTATTTATTTTAATTTCTAATAATAGTCTGTGGGCTACATTTATTTATATTTATTTTAATTTCTAATGGTCTGCAGGAAAATATGGTAAGTTTAAAATTTTAACGCATTTTAAAAATCTGTTTGCTCTAAGCATCATAGAAGACCATTAACAGTGCTCAGCAATGTTAAAAGTAGCCTTTCAATAGGAGTTCAGCCAGCCAGCCACGTACAGAAAATCATTTTCTGGCCATCATCTGTATGAGATTCATATGCTCGAGCTTTCTCCACAACAAGAATCAAGTGGATGACTTTTGCAGTTCAGATATAAGCTATTTTGAATCAGTTCCTTCTACTTCACAGCCATATTTATATCACATGGAAAAGCATCACAAGTTATTAAGGAAGAAGCCAAAAGAGGCTATGGAAAAGACAGTAATATCTCAAAGAATTGTTTCTAAATTATCATTTTTAATGACTTTGTAAAATTTTACACTGAAGGTGTAAAGAATTTAATAGAAAACTACAAGGAAAAGGACCAGCTTTAATGCAATTCTACAAAATCTTTCCATAAGGGAGGTTCCTAGGATGGTGGTATCTCAATAGCTTTCACATTGACATAGAGAAGCACATCATCTCTAACCAAAACTGCTAAAGTCATTTTAGGCAATCAAAATACAAATTCCCAGGTAGGAACCCAGCCAGGACAACAGGTCTAACTCTATTAATCATACAGCTTTCCACAGGGCAGCAGGAATCATCACCCGTGCTCATGGCTATTTTTTTCTTTTTTTTTTTTAGCAACTCATCAAGATTCCCAGCACCTCCAGCTCCCAGGATCTCCTCATGCCGGGACCGACTCCGGGGGAAGGCTGCCACCTGCTGAGGCAAGTCCACAGCTCCTCCAGCAGCCGGAAACTCCAACAGCTGGATAGGTTTTTTGGTTGGTTTTATTTGGTTTGGTTTTATTAAAGTCTTTTATCAGGTCTAGGCTGATAAATAAACATTTCTCTTCTGTCAGTAATGTTACTGTGCTAATGTGAATTTCTTATATACAAATATTGTGCAACACCAATATAGAGTCCTAAAAAATATAGATGTCGACACTTTCTATACATACATAGAGTGAGGTCCCTCTGATTCTCCAAGTGCACGTCCATGGTGCTAAGCTCAAAGAATTATTTTTTAACGTTAAATGAATAATAGAAGATAATGGCCAAGTTCTTCATTGGCCTAAGGAAGCACTGAGAATTCAAAAGAGAGGAGCAGATTCACTAAGGTCCCTAAATTGCTTTGCAAATCTCAGCCAGGCTGCTCATTGCAACACCAGGTCTTCAAAGAGAGACCACAGGGCCAGATGGCTCTTACCAAAGTCCTAGCAGACACCACGCTGTGGCTGCAGACACAAAGAGCTGATGGTGTGTGTGTTAACCTAACATCACTATGCACCTGAGGAAACAAAAAGCCACGTCTCACCAGATCCCTCCAATGTACATGAGGTCATGTGGCTACTGTGGCTATGCTGTTAACACCTCTACAACTCAGGTGCAACCTGAAGGGTGAGACCACCAAAGGTCAGATGCTCTTTCAACTCCTCAAGACAACGCTGCATCTCTTTTCATTCTGTTCGTCACAGGCTTTGCTAGAAACCTCTAGAGACAAATCCTGAGTAATGGAGGGACCAAACAGCTTCCACACAGCTGATAGTTCTCTAAACCTGTAGCCTCAGGATGCGTTTCCACCAAAGCAGGTGGTGATTCATGTCAGCCCTGCAGGGTGCCATCCTCCCATCTCCCTTGTAAAATCTCTCATTTCCTTAACCATGTAAGCTCTTGGCCAGATCAGCTAGCTCAAGCAGTTTGTCACTACCCACATGAGGACCACTCCCGGTGCCAGGAATTGAACAGGACTGCATGGCCATCCATGGCTGGAAGGATAACACAGGATCTCAATAGACCTCAGGTCCATATTAGCTGCCTTGGAAGCTTTTGGGTCACTAAACCTCATCTCTCAGCCCTGATTTCTTCAACCCCCTCTACAGAAAGTTCACCAAGTCCTTCCACCAGAGTCTCCTTTTGACTGTTCTGCACCTTCAATCTCCTGTTTCTTGTTTCCATCATTTTTTTTTTCCTTCCAGCTCCTCATGTCTGCCACAAAACAGTCTTGCTTTGTGTTGATAGGAAAGCGATCAGGTACCAGCTCTCGTGTATGAACTTCCTGTGTACATGTGCAGCATGGCTCGCTCAAATGGGTTTCATGTGCTCTGTAGTTTGCTCCCTATTGCATTGTGAGAAAGGCCCTATAAAAAACACTCCACTTTCGTATCTTGTTTCTTGTTGTTGCTGCATTTCTATTTGCTGTGGATTTTTTAAAAAGAAATCCACTGTCCTAACATGTTCCACAGCACAGATATACGGAGTAGTGTCATCAAACCCCTCTTTTCTTTAAGAAATACACATTCACAATTTGTCATTTTGGTTCCCCAATGCAACAAAATTAAGACTCATATCGTAAGACTAAATGAAACACAAACATACACACAAAGGTTATGTCCACAGAGTGCCTCCAACCTAAACTCACTGAACAGTGATGTCTGTACAGCCCTGGAGAGCCAGGGCCAGCCAACTGAAAACATTAGATATAGGGACTTAAGAGAAATTTAGCCCATCTGCTAATACAGTTCCTACTGCTCGTTTCCTCTTAAGGCATTACCTAAAATGTTTATAACTTCTGTACTTCTGTCCAAGCCATTTAGCAAGTATTTGCCTTTTAATAGTTTTTGGACAGAAAAGACTATCTGGGTCCTTCAGCCTGACCTCCTAAACACTACTAGGCAGAGAATTTCTATATGAGGCCCACGGCTTCTGGTTACATCAGCGCTAAAGCACTCCAGTTTGATTAAATACTCTACAAATTTATGGCTCAGCAGGAGCAAAATGTATTTGTATAAATATTATAAATACCTGTATAAATACTCAGAATGAAAATGGATTGACAGCAGACAGTCGGTGAGGAGTTATGCATAGATTCAAGGCAATGTACTGGAATCTGCCTTTTTTCTTGAAGTGCTTGCATGCATTAAAATATAGACGGAGAAATTATTCTTTTTGCTAAACAAAGTCCCAAACTTGTATTAATCTGTACCCTATAGGTTCTTTTGCAAGAAAGGACATGAATATCGTGGTCATCACTGCAGCTACTTTCATACACCTGGATGGAACAAGCCCTTCTGCAGATGATCAAAGGGTTTTCTTACCGAGCCACAGTAGCATTCCAGGTTTCCACCCAAGCAAACGGCTCTGGAGGTCGGAAGCGCCTCTCTGCAAGGGGAGGTGCAGCATACGGGATCCCCAGGAACTGGCTGATATTTCTCCACTCGGAGCCAACGCGGATCACCTGCGATTTGCCCATCAGATCTCCATGGGACGGAATGTACACAGATGGGGTTAAATCCAATTCAGAAATGGGCAGGAATAAATCTATTGGGGGCAGAGGGAACAGAGGAAAAATAATTTGCTTTTTCAAGTTAGTACCATTTCAGAAATGAAAATTAATCCCATTTCCGTTAATTTTAAACTGTCTAATTCACTTCTTTAAATGAAACATAGATAAATTTGTGTTATTCTCTCCCTATAAAATACTTCATGTTATGCTAGATGTTAGCTGCTGGATACAACGTTTAACTTTCCAAACCCTTACTCAAACATTTCTTCCAGATCAGACATCACATTAGAATATAAATCTGAACATTTCTACAGAAAGGGAGAGAGATTTTCAGACTTCCCACAGCCCCCCAGCTCTAAAAAGCACAATGTTAAACGTTTAAACATTTATAGCAAGTCAGAGAGAGGAAAGATAACCACATAGCTCGTTGGTTTGGGCTCTCCCCCGGAAAGACTTGCACTTCAGTCCCCTTTCCCGCAGCTGTTTCATCATGCGAGAGAGAAGAGCTTCAACAGAAGGTAATGAGCACAACCCATGTCCAAATTCCCTACTGTCCTGTGTGGGGACTGCTGTTCTTGAGGTGGGAATCACCAGTGCAAGGGCTCGCTTTCAGTCAGGCACATGCGTGCCTTCTACATGCCAGAGAAGGGACTGCGAGAGTGTAGGGTACCAGAGGGCCTTCGTCTCCATCTCTTGCCTTCTTACTCTGTTGTGAATACTGCCATTTTCTTCTACGGAACTATGCCAGTAGCTACATTTGAGATCAAACATAATTACTATCTGAATTTATTTTTTGCTTGCAGAAAATTATGAAATATTAGGGGGTTATAGTCTGATCCAAATTTTTTTTCTTGTTTATATAAGGATTATCTGAATCAAACTCTTCTTATCCAAAGAAGAGTTTTTTTCAATAATGCCTTACTTTAAAACAGAGCTAAGTGACACCTTGTACTATTTCTCTCCTAAAACAATGTATTTGATAGGCAGGAACCAAATTCTAAGTCATGTGACTAAAACCAAAACTGTACATAAATATACAAACACACAACTCTAGCTTTTATGTCTCAGTCTGTGATTTTGCTTCACTTGACAGCGATAAACCCCTTTTTCTCTCATCGAGTTTGAATTTAGAAGATTCTCATTGATTTGTCAATTCCTCGCAGAAATTTCAGTGAAGAGAAAAGGAAATATTTTTTCCCTTCCCCCTTATTGTTACCTGGTTTCTAATTACTTCTAATAAAAGAAGTTTCTAATTACTTCTAATAAAAGAAATAATCAGTATTACATGAAAAGAAAACAGTCTCTATTAAAATCAAGGGGAAAAAACCACCAAAACTTACAGTTACAAATAAATATATAGCCAAATAATAGAATTTTTACCTGTCTACACAACTTCTATTTCTCTCTTAAATCATTTTCACTTCTTTAAAATATTAGTTCCCCTTGATTTAAGGTTTTTTGTTTGTTTGTTTTTGTTTGTTTGTTTTGTCCAGAGATGATCCTTAAGGCTTTCAATTGACAGTGGGTTTTCAACACTCCTTGTGTTATTCTCAGAGTTTAAAAGGAAGAACATATAGAAACATCTTCTGCAGATGAAAGGAAGGAGCTGGACTTTCATTACTGTTTGTTTATTTGTTTTTACCACTCTGTACTTTCCAAAACATCTTCCAGAGACTAGACTTCCTTTATCGTACCTGCTTCAACATTAGTTGGTAACACTATGATTTCATGCATTTTTATTACAAGTATTTGGGGACATTCTCCCATCCTGTTTGGCTGTAACTCCCCTGAAACAGTAATGGACAATTGTCGAGGAGACATCCATATTGCTTTTGTCTGGTGAGGATTTCCTCACTCTTCCATCCACAAGAATTGTGCACAGGCCACCACAGTTGAGTTCCTTCCTCCACAGCCTTAACCTGCTCTTACCTTGTCTCCTATAGATATATGTAGCTGGCTCTTTGAGTAAAACCCGGCAGCTGTGCCCTTGCAGTCCATGTGTGCATATCTGTGTATCAGGGTAGAAAAGGCATCTTACTGCTGAAAGCTGGATTTCCAGTGTAACCACTGTACATGACTGGTTCTTTGAACAAGCTGTGAGGTGAAATGTGAAGAAAAAGAGCAGGTAAAAAATGTATTCTCAAAGTATTTTGTATGACATTTTTATAAGATGCTTAAAAGAAAGGTTTCACAACAGGTCAAGCAACAAGGATATGAAGTAGCTCTAAAGCAGAATAATGGGACATAAATGTCCTCCGATTCCCAGAACATTCTTCAAAACAGCCAAAGGACAAAAGGTTGTATTGGCTTTAAAATGGAGCAATACAGCAAGAGAACTGGTATCACAGGCTTTAGGAGAAGAAAAACATCTTCTAATAAAGTACTGAGGACCTCAGCTGAATTCAAACAGTCCCCAGGGAGCCCAAGGGAAAGGTTTCAGAATAAGAAAAGTGATCCTCTCTCTTGTCACAGTTTGTACTCAGAGGTGGGTATCCAACACTTTTCCTTTAGAAAGGCTCCTTCAGTTACAGGAAAAGGAAAAAATAGTAAGTTACACTGCTCACCCTCATAAGGTGAGGACCATCTACTGCAAAAAGTGGGACCATTCCAAGGACCATCTTCTGCAGTAGGTGGGAACTTTTCCTTATTTCTACCACTCTGTGGCATTGAGGATTTGCCAGTCATGTGAAGTTAAAGGACTCTCTGCTGTCTAGTCAGGCTATTGATTAAAGCAGTTCCCTTTGTTGTTACTACAGTCCAACCCCTGCTTCATGCCAGCTCTCAGTTAACCTCACGCAACACAGCTACAGGTTACTTTAGATAAGTGGTGGGTGGCTCTACCATCTGTCTCACTCAATGAGCTTCCCTTAACTGTTCTTTAGAAAATAATGACATCATCCCTTTAATTATTTGCTACAATATTCTCCAAGTTGTAAAATGTGTGGAGAAGGAAGAGATCTCAGCACCCAAGAAGTGTCAAAATTACACAATCAGCGTATGGCATTTTATGTCTATTGTACCTTTCATTAGATAACCTATTTCATGTCCCTTCTCTCAAATTCAGAAACACTGGGGTAGTCTTTAAAAATAAATAAAATCAGTGTATCTATGTCAGAAGTGGAGGGGGGGAGGAAGGAGAGCTGTTCTTGGTTTTTCAAGACAATATTTTCTGTAAAGCTATGAATAACCATTTCTTACCGGAGAGACAAAAGTCTCTGGCAGTGAAGAAGTCATTGGATATATCTCTACTAACTTGCACAACTTCAAAGTTTGAGATGGATGAATCCATGAGAACAGAGGACACATTTAAGGGTTGCCATATATCCAAATACTCTGTAAAATGAACCACACAAAAATGATATAACCAGAGGAATCAGTAAAATCTTCAGAGGAAAATAAATAGAAGTAAAAGCATTGGGGAGTTCCCCAATGAAAGACTTTCACCTTCCTTTGCATCAACTTGGAATAAATGAAATATAATATTCAAAGGCCTCTGATTAACTAGAGGGTCCAGTCCCATTTTCAGAGGTCATGTACAACTAGGTTTACAAAGGTATTCAGTTAATAAAGAGGTAAATCTGGAGCAGCTCCATCCAGGTTTGCATGTAAATCCAACTGATTTAAATAAAAGTTTTCTGAACAGGCCTAATTACATTAAAGGACATGTGTCATAATGCTTGCACACAAGTTCCTCAGCAGGTACAACCACTAACTCCTTGGAAAGCAAGTTGGGATCCTGCATGTGACTGAGCACTCCCAGAAGACATCCACATCTCTATCTAAAACAGGAGCTGGTTTCCTAAGGTAGGCTTCACCTCAGTCATCTGAAATGTAGATGTCTACATCTGAGTTAATTACACTAGACTCCTTGTACTATCAGGAGGAGCAGACAGTTTTACTATACAAAACCTCAATCCTGGTTTAGATGTCTGCTTTAGGATGAGACAAATCACCCGCAGGAATCCACTGATTACATGAGCCAGCTGTCCATGTTGTCTGTGCAGGGAACCTCATGTGAGTAGCTGAAATGGAGATGTCTATGTTGCCTGCGCATGTCTACATATAAAGAACAAGTCCCCACCTTACAGACAAAGTAAAAATGAGACAACCATTTTCACAAATGTTATATTTTGTCTTCACTTCCCTTATAAGCAATCAACCAAACTCCCACAGAAACACATGCCATTTTCGCAGATTTACGGACTTTTTTTTTAAAGGTCACAAGGATTATTTTGATCATTTTAATTTGATTTTGTGGACAGAATTACATGAAACTCTATGAACTGTCCTCATGTCATGTAACTGCTACATAATTAAAATTTAATTCTATTATTTCATATGTATATGCACACATATACACAAATATGTACATATGTATATATACACATGTGTATTACATATATATTAACATGTATATTCACATATATACATGTACACGTGCATTTACATGTGTGAGCATATATATACACATACATACTGACTCTAGTATTCATCAAGAATTATTCTTCTGTCTCACAGTGGATTTAAAAAAAAAATCCCACAAACATTCTTTTCTCATACGCAAACAGATAAAAATATCTGCAGGCTCTCAATTTTGCACACAGAATTCAAAAAAGAAGGCTTGGGAAAGAATGGGCCTTTAATTATTTTAGTTCCTTTCAACAGTTCAATATGTTTTAAAAGCAAAAGGGCCCTGCTGCGGCCACCGAGTCCTAAACAGGAGGTTGGTGTTACCCTCTCCGTGTAATTGTAGGGTAAGGACAGAGCTGAGTCTGCTGTTGCCTTGCTATTCCTGGTGAGTAGACCTTGCCCTGTTGCTTCATTTACCACACAGATGCAAAAGTTGTGACCGTTCATTTCATTAAAGATTTCTTTTAGTCTTCTGAGAAATGGGTGACTTGCAAAGATGGCCAAAATTTCCCTCTTCCCCCTCCTCACAGAAAGGCAGCTGTGACCATACCACTCAACATCAAATCTGAAGGTGAGGTCTGGGGTTCATACAAGCAGGGCTGTGGCATGCCCTCCCTACAACC
Source organism: Calonectris borealis (assembly GCF_964195595.1). Classification (NCBI taxonomy): domain Eukaryota; kingdom Metazoa; phylum Chordata; class Aves; order Procellariiformes; family Procellariidae; genus Calonectris; species Calonectris borealis. The sequence goes on from NC_134313.1 coordinate 9,541,697, forward strand.
TGGAAATCCTAGTGTTGACATACTTGTCCAGTTGATGAGAACCAAAGACGCAAACCAGACCACAGACTAGCCTGGTTGCACCGTTCCTTGAGCAAATAGACAGGGATTAGCAATGACTAAATTAGATTTCAAAATTATTTTATTCCAAATAATTCATGACAACACAGGATAACTGCCACAACCCAGGGCTCTACGTTGATGCTAGAAGTCTTTGCTTTTGCTTTGCTTTCCCAGGGAAGTGTAAACCTCAAGCATGGGTTATCTCCCAGAGGACAAGCTGAAAAAAGCTAATGCGCTACCACCATTGATGTGCTACCACCACTGATGTGCTACCACCATTGCCAAGGCTTGGTGCTAGCTCCTTTGCTCTCACCCTTGCTGAAGAAAACGTCTGATGGAGTGATGAACCGACCTACTGTACTCCATAAACCTTCCCAAACAGCCAGCCCTAGTTCACGCCTGTGAACTAGAGGCAAAAAAACAGAACTGGGTCCCATGGTCCTTTTCAACCACTTCAATATCATTCTATTCTTGTTACATTTGGGAGCAACTCTTCTAAGAGATAGAGGCTGAAAGTCTCCAGCTAAGTAGAAATGAAGGTTAATTTGGTACTGCACTGTTGTATATTAAAGACCACAAGCTTACTTGATATCACAAAGTAGCAAAATTATAGCACTATATTCAGAGGGAGTCTGAACTAGTAAGGGAGCAAAACCCTGCAATCACAGCTTGACTTGTGCACTTAATTTTTTCTTACCCTTAAGCACTGACTATTCAATAATTTTAGAGGAACACAGTGATTTCAGTCGTGTGGAAATTACTACATTTCATATTGTCATTGGGTTTTCTATTTTAAAACTGTCTAATATGACCTGTTACATGACCCGTGTTAGAAAATTTCAGCCTCTACATCTAGGGTGACAGTTTGTGGCATTTATTTAGAAAGATACTTAAAAATAGAAATCAACTCTGTAAGTGATGGAGAATTAACCTTTACATCCTCTCCAGAGATTATCTGCCTGCACTACTAAGATCTCCCAGGTCTTACTCTTCCAGATTATATCTTGACAGTTTATGTTTTCAATTATTTCTTAAATTTTTTTTTCTGAAAACATGAACAAGAAAAGATTTTTTTTTTAATCAATATGACTTAAACTTTGTTTTTACACAAGAGCAATGTTGCCATCTTGCACTGTGTACAGTACTAGTAACCGAAGTCCTACTACTGGAACAAGTAATCTTTCTAGGTTCAGACACAAAGCTTCAAATTACTAGCTGTGGTTCTTTCAGAAAAGAGCCTTGTCTGGATCCCACTGTAAGCCAACAAGTCTGGGTGCATCAGTGGTTTTGGAAGATATTTCACCAGGCTGATTCTTTTCCCATAGCTTCCCTGACTCACCGAGTGAACTCGGGCAAGTCTCATAATCCTCACATGCCTCCGTTTGCCCACAGGTCAAACATTCAGAAGCGTTCTTGCTAAGCTAAATTCTACTCTCTCAGGAAAGAAATTCAAAACAATTCCACAAAAGCAAATATATTCTTTGGATTTAAACCTCTGACACTTGAATTTGGCCTCCTGTATCTGTTTCCCTGATGTTTACTAGTTTACCGTTATTAAAATCTTTGAAGGTGCTCACATTAAGCTTGTGAGTGCACATTGCCATTATTAGGTACATGTAATGTGTTCTACATTTGATCACAAGCTAAACTTCCTACTTCTATATTAAAAGATTTTTATTTTATCCCTTTATGCGGGATAGAGTCACATTAATAACATTCATTTTAAATACATATAAGACACAACGGGCACTTTGCAGCCCATGCTAGGCACAAAAGAGTGACCACTCATGATGCAAACATCCATAGGATCATACATCCATACCTAAAACACATTTTGTTTTGCTTATTCTTTACCCCAAATCTCACAGAAGTGACCCTTACAACCTCCCACTACCCACAGGGAGTTGGTTTTTGGGTTGGTTTGGGGTTTGTGGGTTTTTTTCATTCTCAGTCCTGGATGAAGCATTCATAATCTCAGATCAGATTTATATACTGAGACTTCCAGTGTTTTTCTTTTCCGATCTTCTGCCCAGCTGACCCCAGATGCAGATAAATGCAGAAACACTAATGCTTATTTTAATGACAGAGCATTAACCCAGAGCCATCCATGGCACCACTGTGGACATTGCCAGCCAGCAGTTAGCTGAGAAGGAGATTTTGGCTATTAGTCGTTTCCTTCCTCCCTTCTCCTGGCAGCGGATCCAGCAATGCCCGCAGCCATGCACACCCACTTCATTACGTGAGCAAAACAGAACTTTCCATGGCTGAGCTAAACTTGCCTCTGAACTGCTCTCACGAGGCACACAGCTACAAACTGGCACTGCTTTACTGAAAGTGCATAGTGCACCTGATGGGCTGGAAGACATTTCTGGTTTATATATAGGTTAAGCTCTGACCTTCCAAACCACATTTTGGCAAATGCTTTGATTGGATAATTACAGCACTCCGAATCCAGGCAGCCCTCTAACTTTTATTGCAAAATTATAGATGTCCCATACAGAGAGCCTCTCGCTTCCAGATGTTCTTGTTTGGGTAGGCAAGGTTTAAGACTGGATTTGCAAAAGGACTCACGCTGGTCTTACTCTGTTCCCACTCAAGTCATAGGATCACAAGACTGGAATAGATTTCCTGGGGACACAGAGTTCAACCTCCCACTTTCACAGGCAATGACATTATAAAATCCTTTTCATAAAGTCAACAAAAGTTTCATCACTGCTTTCAGTGGAAGCAAAGAGGGGTCAGTTCTGTGTTTGCTGGAAAATCTGACATTTGATATAAGGAAACAGAGATACAGAACTGCAATAAAATAACAAGTTAAATTTAGAAGAAAACTCTTGAAGTTGAGGAGGTACATAAATCAGATGAGGTTAACATGAGGTTAAGGAGGTACATAAACCAGATCTCTGGGTCTAGTATGCCTAATTTATGTTTGAAAGACAAATTCTGATCTTAATTCTGAAATTTGTGAGCCATATTTAATAGTCCTGACTCAAGGCAAAAACATGTTTACAGACTGAACTCAGTGCTTTATATCCCTAGCAGTCAGAGTTTTTTTCCAATGAAGACTGCTAACCTGTCTGTATACCAGCAATCTCCAAAAACAGCAAATCATCAACTCAGAGTGGACCGGCAGAAAATATACTCTTTCGAAAATATAGTTGCTTATCATTTTTGTCCTTCCACTGAGATCTGAATAATTCAAAACGAGACATTGTCTTAAAACTGCTGCATAATAACTATAATCACACCTCAGACAAACATGTCACAAACTAACAAATGTGTTATTTATGGCTTTTAGCAGTGAGCAATCTTGCTATGCTGATGTTAAATGCAAGCTTTCTGCCTCCTTCAGTAGTGCCAATTATAGTAAATGGTATAGTAATAGGATACTAAAAAATGTACCAGATATTTATCCAGGCTTAAAATAAGCTGTTTTCAAAAGGCTAAAATCCTCATGTTTACAAACAGAATAAAGATTGAACTTAAGACCAAAGGTAGAGTAATTCTACACCAGAGGTCAAATATGCTACATGGAAGCACGGTAGATCAGTTCCCGCGGATGGATAAAAAAGGCTGGTTTTGTATCACACCAAAGATCTCTCTGACATATCCTCAGCATTGTGGGAAAGCAGGAAAACAAATGATGCTATTAATCATCAAAGACAGCTACATCAGCACCTGTACTCCCATCAGCATCTCTGTTGAGAATGGGAATACGCCATGTGCTGAAACAGCCTGATGGGAAATTTATTCCCACATGGGAAAATCCCATAGCCACTGCTCAGTCCTGCATCGAGGGAACGACTATAAATCATTAGGGGATCACAGGAGGCAGAAACAGGAAGGGCCTAACAGATCATTACATCCATATGCCTTGGTGGTTTCTCAATGAATTACTTGATTTGGATGGAGTGGGAATGGAGCCCATATAATTTGTATACGATTTGCAGTGCCATGCAGAGATCACCATTTAAGGGCCATTGTATTCTAGCAGTTGCCAAATCTAAGATAGATAGCCCTATCCTATTTAAAACTGAGGAACCTGAAGACACAAATGCTCATTAAAGTTTGGATAATTACTGTATACAATTCATAAATTTCATAACAAAGTACAAAAGCAGAAGTTATACATCAGTGTCACTCCTCCCTTCCACATGCACAGGAATATTTTCAGGATCTGCAGTTTGCTTTAGGCACAAGTATTCCTTCTAAAAAACCAGGTAACATGTTTCATAGATTGCTTTGCTTCCTTCAGTTTAATTGTAAAGACATAAAAACTTCCATAGCTCAAACCCCTGGGCATAAATCGTTTTAATAACAGCATTATACAACCATAAAATAACAACACATAATTTCTCATAAAAAACTTTTCTTATCTCCCCCTATCTTACAGCTGGCTGCAGAAAGTTCCATCTCAAACCTAATTATGAGACCTGACTGTTTTCTCTTTTACATAACATTCCCCCGTATTCACACAACTCCTCGGAGTTGTTATTTAAATACCAGCATAAGTAAACCAAGACTGCAGCATGACATATTAGCATTTTCAGCACGGGCAGTCTTAAAATAACAGCTGTCCTCCCATCGTTAAAGGTCACAGATCATACCTGAAACTTGCCACAGATGGTTCCATACTCAGTGTCATCACAGCACGTTAACTTCTTCAGGGGAAAAAATGCTCCAAATGTAACAAGTCGGACTTTCCCAGTCTGTTCAGGCTATCTATTTTTCAAGCATTATTTCTCAGATAACAGAAACTATGTGGAAATCACAACAGAGCAGCAGGAGCATGCTCTGCTCCACGTGATAGATGTACAGAAGACAAACAAAATATTCACTTAGTTAAAGATGAAAACCACACATTCAGTTAAATGCACCACAGATCAGTGATGAAGATGACTTGGAGAGTTTAACCTTGTATCAGAAAGGGTATATTGCAAGAACACAAATAGGTAAAACGTGTTGAAGCAACAAAAACGCAACAAGAATTCAGGTAAAAGACAGTGTGCAGCTCACCTCCCTCAGACAGCAGTGACCTGCAGGCATTACACAGCACTTTTTTGCAGGCTAATGGGGCATCTAATGAGTGTTAGAAATGCCTAGCAGTGCTGCTTTCCTGGGGAAAGCCACCAGGAGCCTCAGGCTGTGGAGAGGAATACAGGGCTACAATGGGCTGGTGGATGAACAATCTGGTACAAGGCAAAGAACGGGAAGAACCTCAAGCCTTCCCTCTTGTTGTGTCTCTCCTGAGGTTAGCCTCACGGGGGGAAGGGATTTTTTTGCATCTCCCTGGTGGCTATGGGCTGCCCTATGACAGGGCATAAAAAGAAGCCGCTATTGAAAATTATTTTTGCCATTGCAGATTCAAAGGCCTAGAGGTTTTATGAAGATTACTGCTCATGAACATCTTCAAAAGCCCAGATTGGGGAACAGAAGGAAAGCAAATACATGTTTTTGCTCAGTTTATTTAGGGAGACTTTCAGTGAAGGAAAATCCAGTAAATTATTTGAGTGAGACAAAAGAATTTCGTCTCAACTTTTCATCTTTTAAACCTGTAGTGACTGCAACAGAGCTCCCCTTTGTGTACGGTGGAACTAACCGGGCTGGACAATGCCTTGCAGCTCCTTGCCTCATGGATTTCTGCCTTCAGGGAGATACTAGGACAAATCAAATCATTCTATCTGTTCCTTGCTGACTTTGGGCAGTTGAAGATTGTATATGCAAGCTTTAAAAAAAAAAAAAAACCAAACAAAATGAAAAACAGTGAGATTCTGAGTTTAAATAACACAGAAAGTGAGACAAATTAAGATCTGGTGACAGTCCAAAGAAAGACAATCTAGCTCTAGGAGAGCTGGCTTCATTGTAGAACAAACGGACAAACAAAATGGTTTGGGGGCCATAAAATTTTCTTTTAAAGAGTGTTCTCCAGCTTATTCAGGTAAAAAATGAAAAATCTTGACAGGTTGGTTTGTGTTGTTTTTTTTTTTTAAATTAAAGAATGGCACTTCAACATCTCCAGAAGGAGATGGCTCTTTAGAGATGCTCAAATCTGAAGTGATATCCTTCCATAAGGGTAGAGATGGAGAAGTTCGTGTTTAACAATCTGGCCTCCTGCAGGATGTCAAGGATTCCTCAAAATGCAGCTTCTTATAACTACATAAGCCAGCTAATGTAAGATGTTACCTCAACTTGCAAATCTTGTTCTCCTGACCACCTAAGGAAAGACAGCAAAGGAGCCAATAGTCCTATTAGTTTGAACTAGAAAAGCTGAAGCATGTGTGAACATGAGAGAGAATACTTATTTTCTCAGAAGGCTGAATGTTAAAACAGCTTCTCTGTATGACTGCTAGACGAAGTCCTACCCAGTTTTCAGACAGAGCTGAAAGACAACTTGATGGAAGACAGCTTGATCCAAGATGTAAGTCTGCACATTTCTCCAGCTTGTTGAGGTCCCTCTAAATGGCACCACATTCATCTGGTCTGTCAAACACTCCTCCCAACATTTTATCGTTTGCAAACTCACTGCAAGTACACTCTGTCTCATTGTCCAGGTCATTATTCAAGGTGTTAAACAGTATTAGTCCCAGTATCAACTCTGGGGGTACACCAGTGATTGGCCTCCAGCTGGATCACGACTCTGTGCCCAGCAATTCAGCCAGCATTTAGTCCACCTCACTGTTGATTTATCTAGACCTTACTTCAGTTTCTGTGAGGATGTTATGTGAGACAGTGTGAACAGCCTTTCTCAAGTCAAGATAAACAATATCCACTGCTCTCCCCTCATCCACTTAGACAGTCACCTGATTGTAGAAGACTATCTGGTTGGTCAGGCATGATTTTGCCCTTCATAAATCCATGCTGACTACTCTGAATAAGCTTCTTTTTCTGCATGTGGAAATGCTTTGCAGGATCACTTGCTCTATTACCTTCCCAGGTGTCAAGGTGAGGCTGATCAGCCTATAGTTCCCTCATCCTCCCTCTTGCCCTTCTTGAAGACAGGGGTGACGTTTGCCTCCCTCCCAGCCTCAGGAACCTCCCCCATCACCAGGGCCTTTAAAAAGTAGAGAGTGGCCTCAGAATGACATCAACCAGCTCCCTCTGCACTCGCGGGTGCTTCCCGTCAGGCCCCATGGGTTTGTATGTCCAGCTTGTTCCCTAACCTGACCCTCCACTGAGGATAAGTCTTCCTTGCTGCAGTCTTTCCCCCAGTCTCAAGGGCCTGAAGGCTGGACTTACCAGTAAAGACTGAGGTGAAGAGGGCACCTCAGCCTTTTCCATATCCTTTGCCATCAGGTCTCCTCCCCCATTCAGCAGCAGACCCACATTTTCCCTACCCTTCCTTTTGCTGCCCATGTACTTGTAGAAACCCTTCTTGTTGAGGCTTTTTCTGTTGTTCTATGGTCCTACCTCTCTATTGAGAAGAACAATGAGTAAAATAGGCAAAGCATCTACTTCCCAAAAGACTGAAAATAAATCTGCTAATCTGGGTTTCTTCACAACGTGTCAGGGCTGGAAAGACCACAGACTTGGAATGGAGTCAGCACCCTGACTGCAAACGGGAGGAAGCAAAGTGCTGGGCACTCTGTCCTGAGCATTGCAAATTGGTTAACTGCTAGAAAATGAGGCAAACGCATTAACTGTCTATTGAAACACAGGCCTTAATTGTGCCTCAGTAAACTCAGACTCTAGGTTGGACATAACGTTAACTTCACTATTTCACAGAGCCTTCTGGCAAAGTACTCAAATTTAAGTATCTTTCTGACCTTTTGATGGAAAGTTTTATATTTTTTTATATATATATATATATATGCTTACATGCACACACACGCATATATATACACACACGACAGTGCCCTTTAAATAGTGACGTTTTCCTCACACTCACCATCTGGTTACCACACAGGAGTCACAGTAATTTTTTTTCCCCATGTACAAGCAATACCACAATGTAGCAAATTCAGTCACTGCTAGCTTTTCTATGATGCCCAACTTTAAAACCATTAATCTTCTATAGCGTATATTAATATAACATATATAATCATAAAGAGTTTGGAAACAACGTTTATGAAAATTTTCCAAAATCTCTGACAACACAACAGAGATAGCAATCTGACCTAAATAACCAGGCTGGTACTTTTAGTATCAAAATGAGGCAGAACGTAAGAAGGACAGATGGTTCCCGGTTGCATTTTGAATGCATTGCTGCACACACTGGTGTTAGGGACCCAAAGCGTAGAGGATACTAGTGTTAATTTGATGTCCAGATTAGTTGTACTCTTTGTAATTCAGTGACTTCTCCCGACTGCTGTCCTCAAGACAACCGCTCTAATCCAGAATCCTGCCTCCTCATGGAAGGCTCTGCTCACTTGGGTGGTTATCCAGACCTTTGCAAACCAGAGACTTCCCTAGTTGCTCTGCATTTGGAAAGATGACCTGGAAATGGGTGTGATAGATCAAGGCTGTTACTAAGGGTAAGATGACCACCTCGCTTGCTGTGGCTAAGTTCTGGTCAGTCTTTAGAGTAGAAAGCAAATGTCAAATAGGAAGGTCTAATTTTCTTAAGTACTGCTTAGGTCACTATTTTCCTAGATTTAAGAAAGCAAGAAAAACATAAAAGGAAAATGACAAAATTACTACTAAGCTTCACACTGGGAGGAAGAAAGCTTTAGTAAAGCAGTTTTCTACATTCCATGGGAAAACCAGTTTGCAAAGGAGTTGAATTTCCAACCTCCACATTACCGCACTAGCTCCTCAAAGCATTTCACATAAAAAATTATTTCTGCTTACCTATAAAGATAGGCGTTTTCCTTGTATTACATTGAAACAATCATTTAAAAAGCACAAATTCTACTAATAAATACAAATAGTCTGAACATGATCATGACCGGTGATCATAGATATGATAAAATGGTTAATTATAAATTCTGAATTCAATACTGAAAATTCTTTGCAAATATTAACCATCTCCTGCAAGCCCAGCTGCATATGGTTTAAGGTAAGACAGACACAAACAGATTAAAAAATTTGCTCAGATCAAACAGAAAATCAAGGGTAGAGATGGATGAGACTTTTCAACTTCAGTCTAATCTGAGGGTTAAATTGAGTTATCTAGTGACTAGTCAACCTGCTTCCTTTCCATTACACACAGCATTTAGCCGATATGCTGTGTATTTCTGGAAAGGACACATCAGGGAAGTCTGTAGCTGTTGACAATTTGCATATATTTTTAGGGGGCAATAGACACAAAGCCCTGAAAGACAGCAGTTGAGTTTCATTTATTAAGAGGATCCACCCACTTCTAAAATAATGCATGTGAGTACCATAAGATTCATTTTCTGCAAGACTGAAATAAATTTTCTTCCTGACACAAAAAAGATGGTGTCATAGCAAGTTACAGCATCTCTTCAAAAGTGGGACCCAACACACACCTCCAATACTATATTTCTCATGACCCTGTTCTGAATAATCTTTGAGATAATATTCCCACCCTGCAGAAAACCACAAACGAGGACTAAAGGCAGTACAGTTTATCATTCTTCTACACCAATTATAAAGTGGTATAAACCAGAATTAATTTCCTGAGGAACTGCCCCTTTCATCATCTTGCTTTTTAGACATAAAGCTTTAAAGGGGAAAACTACATTTGCTAAATTTGACTTTGCATCTTTATCTCAATTGTTTGTATCTATTTGAAAACCCGTTACTCCTCGCATTTAGCATTACTGACAGCAACTGCTGGTGATTTGTCTAATCTGACATCCCTTGCCATCCTGGCAAGCACCAGATGCTACAAGAAAGGCGCTAGAAACCCCACAACAGTGGACAATAACACAATAAACAGCTTTTTGGGAGGCTACCCTTGCCAGAGCTTTTCTTCATTGGTCACTGCACTAAAGTATAAAGTTATATCCATTGAAAGTAATGTGACATCCACGCTTATAAATGATAAATTTCTTCACCAATCCTGCCAAATATTTTGCCTCAGTGACCTCTTGTGGCAGTGAGTTTGAGAGATATTAGGCCAGCATTGTGCATGACAAAAATTCTTCCGTTTAAATGATACACAATTAATAAAAATGGGTAAACACCTGAATGAGTAAACTCATGGGGAACACAACCATTTCATTATAGTGTGATCTTTCAGCAATACATACAAAATAGAGGATATTTCCTTTTTTTTTTGGCTTAATACATGAATACACTTACCACTTTCTGGCCTGAGAGGTAAACTAACAGGTGGACACAGGTTAGGCATGGTGTTCTTCAAGTCAGCTAAAAGCAGAAAAAAAAAAAACCAAACATTTGAAAACAATTACACTTGAAGTTTAAAATGTAATCAATACCTCAATATTTCCAGCATTACTTCTAGGATCTGGATGTTGCATCTTCTCACCACAAACACCAAAAGTAAGGATGCAAGGTTGCTTTGCTATCTAACCCTTTTGGGCTTGTACATGAAACCAGACTTCCCTAAATTTCCATATTTATGAACATTCCTACAAACACTTTTCAAAACGCAGTTATTTATGAACAGTTCATTTCAGTAGTTCTGCGTTTTTTCCATGCCCCTCTGTGTTTGGTTTTCTGCATCACAAGAGACATGAGATTTTCTCTGCTTCCTGATTAGCAAACTGGATTTTCTCAAAAGGAGAATTAGGAACAAGTCAGTTTCCAGCAGGAAGCTTTTCAAATTAAAATCCAAATAATCATTCATATTTTCCACACATGAAAATTCTCATTTGCTAACATTTCCCTTAAACATTTTGTAATTTTAAATAACAAATAAGAAGTTTCCCCTGTGCATTCATATTTTGTAAAACACTTCGGCTAATCAAATCAGTTATAAATTCTCTACTAAAACAAAATAAATTACCCCCCCTACAGTAGCTGAATACAATCAGATTTTTTTATTTGCTGCTTCTGCTTTGTACTGCCCATGCATGTAACCAATAGATATTTCTCAAAACTCAGGAGTTTCACCATTCACACTGACCGGAGTGAAGAACTGGGGTTATCCAGAACTTTCTTTAAAATGCTACTGTATTCTCCTCATTGACTGAGCTGCAGCCATGACTATATGCATAAAGTCGAATTGCTAAAGAGCAGAGCTGTGTGGGCAAACAGCTCACACGTCAACTCAACATATTATGAAACGCGGAGACGCAAGTACCTTCCTACAGCAGAAGACTGTGGACTAAAACCAAAGACCCTGCTTCATGCTAACGTTCCACTGTCTACAGTAAATTCCTCCTTCAGATTTCACTCATTTTCCCTTTTAGCCTCAGAGCTTTCTTGTTCCTCTTCATGGTTCCCAGACCCCCAACACACCAGCACAACTGATACAAATTTTTGTCTGCAAATAACTCCATTTGCATAAACATCTGTGCCTTGCTGTGTGTTATGGTGGAAACACATCTGAAGCTTCCTCACTACATAAGGAAACATCACCGTCTCTCCTAACAGTCCCCCCCTTGCATACACCCCAGGCTCCTCTTCATCATCCCTCTGTCTGGGAAGTGAGGAACACCCTCTATTTTTAGTTGGTTCTTTGTCAATGAGACAAAAAACAATTCCAAGAAGTGGAAGGGTATCTACGCCTCTGCCGTCTCCTCTTCACTTCGCCTTTCTACCATTCTTCATTCTTACCCCTGGTTGCCTCTCAGCTCTGCCTGCCCACGGGTTCTTACCGTTGCCTACTTTATCAGTGCTATCGTTCCCTTCCTCTCAGTGCTAGACCCTCAGTCCATCCCTCCCCAAGCCCGCAGTGAAGATCTGGGAAACCCTATAATCTTCCGTGGTGCTCCCTCCACTCCATGCTGTGTCTCCTCTTTAACAAGGGTTGCCCCACTGGGGGAGGAAATGGATGGTCTAGTGGGCATGGAAAAAGGACTTGGAAAAGCTCAGGATCAAGTTCATATTTCAGACACTTCCAGTGTGAATGAGGGTTTTCTTTAAGTTTACTGTAAAATGCAGTGTATTGCCAGGGTATCTGATCTAGCTCTACACAACTTTAACTGGATTATCTTTATATCACACTCCCTGGACAGTATATATCTACTTCACGCCTCCCCTCTCCACTCAGATATCAGTCCTCTACTCTGCAAGAACTAAGGGAGTTTAAAGGCAGGAAAAAGTACTCCTTATTTAATTTTTTTTCCCTGAGTCTGTCAACATTGCCAGACTTGCCTCTCTTCTTTCAGTGGAGTTCAACAAGGTTGTGCCCATTTACACCCAATAACAAGTTATCCTCCCATAAACGGGGGTACAGCCAGGCAGGTGTTCATTGTCTTTATTGTTTCAGTTATGTTAAATCAAAGCTTAACAAAGTAGAATTAGAGCCACTTATGAGGAATGTGACAAATGACAAACCCATTGAAATTTTTCAACAAAGTAATGGAGTCTTTTGTTTTGCTATGGAAAAGAAAATTCACTTTGACTAGACCTGGTTTTGATTCCTCTTGAGGAAATAACCTAACCTCTCATAACTTCTCTTCTGTTTAAACACATGATGGCTTCTTACTGCTTGAAGAATACAGTGCTACCTTGGAACTTGGTCTTGGCTCTTTCTTTAACAAAACAGCCAAAAGTGAATTTTAAACTCCATAACAAAACGAAACCTTTTGAAGTTATGCATCCACACACACTGTTAAACCATAAGCCAAGCAGTGAGAAACAAAGAATGATGTGCTGACCAGGACTGTTCAGTGGGACAAAACATATTTTGATTCCGACATTGGCCGCAAGTCTCCCATAAAATCTAAGAAATTAAATTATACCTCTTTGAGGTATTTCTATTCCTTTTCTATTAAAATGGAGATTAAATTGCACTTTTCTTTCCCTTGCACATACTCGTCTGCCTTGCCTATTTGTGATCTTTGCAAATGGGTCCTCCATCTGAAAGCTGAAGCTTCTAAACACTGAAGCTAATTAATAAGCTTCAATGTGCAGAAACCAGTCAGAAAGGCCATGTGCCCTGCATCACTTACCAGGCTTTTGATACCAGCCAAACGGGTGTATTCTGACTTCAGCATCTGGTGAACTACAATTTGAAACTTGCCAAGCACTTCTTGTTTCCTCAGCACATGTCTGGATTCCTAAGCTGTTCAGAGTCAGGCACACGATCTTTCCATCTGCCAGGAAAATACATGGTTATAGAAATGATAAGGAAAATTTTCCTCTTCTAGATAGATAGTATTTTGAGGAAAGTGAATACAGCACAGTTCTACTGAGTGTTTAAAGGAATTCCAGTGACTTAGAAATCAAAGGAAGGAAATACCTAAAATGGGCCAAGTTTTACTGTTGTTGAAAAAGCACAATGAATTTAATGTGAGGGAAGGTGGGTACCAACATTTTAACCCATTAAGGTCACCCATTAGGAGTATTTCCACTGAGCAAAGATCAGGACCTCTTCTTTGAGCAAGCATCCCTTTCTGGTTAATGCAATCCTGGAAATTAAAAATCTGCATGTGTGTTGAAACACGCCCCTACTTACATCAAAATAAAAATTCTGCCTTTCAAAGTCCTAGTGTAAATATTTCTGTACCTGAAAAAAATTGAGGGTTTGAAACACAGCTAGGAGTTTCATTGATGTTTTATGCTATCTCATGTTAAAATCACTACTGCAAGTTCTCTTGACTATATGAATGCCAGGACTGGATGTCTGAAATGCCACAGGTAATAAATATTCATCAGATAAATTAAGAGGTGTCAGTTTTGCATGTGCAGTGCTTTAAAATCCTTAATTTATTTTAGAACTATTTAAAGAAACTTAAAGTCATATTCAGTTAAGACTTCAAATTTCACATGGTCATATGGAGGTATGAAAACTGTCAACTATTTTTGATTTGCGCAGTAATTCCAATCTAAACTATATTGGGTTAATTTTCCAAGGTACTCATTTTTGACTGAGTGAAAATTTTGCCTGCTCAACAAAAAAGGGAATTAAAAATATGTATTTCTGAAGTGTTCAAAATTCCCAAATGAATTGTAAAACCAGCACGTTCTAATGACCTCAGGGAGAGTTGATTAGCACACAACATTTCCGAAAACAAGGTTAGCCATTTTAGTGGCTTAAATCTGAATTTGGAATAAAATATTAAAAACTATTTCATTGACTTTGACCTGGATGGCATCCAATTTTAAACACCTGCTAAAGAGTTTCTTTTAAACACAGCACTTCCTTCACAGCCAGGGGAGAGAAAGAAAAGTACCTCCAGAACAGGATTCAGTCAACCAATGCTCTTAATGACCCCATAGTTGTGTTTATACATCTCTCTGTACACTACAGAGGGAGCATAGGGTGACAACACCCCTTAACTTAGCCATCTCAGGTAAGTAAAATATGTTTGTTTGACTTTCTAATGGCTTTCAAGTCATGCATACTTTTAAAGATCTGATTTCCTCAGACTAACAGAAATCCTACTTGAGATGTCTTAAGTAGCTAAAATACTGAGGAGGAGAAGATAGGCAACCTCTATCCCAAACCGATCTTCCTCAAGTAGAAGATTAAAATTTGGGAGCAGAGAAGTTCAGACATCCAAGAAAGCCAAAAGGTTAAGCTGCCCCAAAGTATCCATGGACATTATGCGTTTAATGTGCATTTAATTTCAGTAATATTTAGGTTTCTAAGTCTCTTAGGTTTAAAAAATGAAACAACACTAAAAAATATATCACAAAAAGAAGTCAACCAATATTTTGGGAGAGGTGTCGATAAATGAAAAGTAGCAGTTCCCTGGAGTTTTATCAGTTTGAATTTCATGCTGTTGGAACTGCAGCCTTTTAAGCACTCATTATCATGAAGTTTTCTTAATGATTTCTGAGATGTGGAGTGTGTCATTGGGCTGAACTCCTAGAAAAGGTCACACCTCGAAAAGGTGCTAGAGAGAGTTGCATAAGATCTGCAAGGGCTTTTAAAGTGCCCTTCAGAGCAAAAGAACAGTAAAGTTTGGAATAATGAAGGGAGACTGAAATTATGTTAAAAAAAAAAAAAAGGGAAAAAATACCTGATAGTTGGGAGTCATTAAAAAACCCAAATCCTGTGCAACAGGGGTCAGCATCACACCAACGCTCACACTCAAAGAAGCTGGGAAGGGAAAAACATCATTACTCTTAGCATCATTAATAATCTGTCTCTGTCATGGAGAAGCGAAGAGAGGATATTGCATAGACTGAGAACCTGTAGAGGTGCCTTTCACAATAAGACTGCTTCATGGTTCTTCATACTGCATAGACACTTCCATGTTTTTCCATTTGTAGATGAAATTACATTTGATCAGTATACATCTACCAGATTACATCTAATAATTTAGATGATTATTTTAATATCTGCCCTAAAAATATAAACCTAAATTAATTTGGAGTATTATCGCCAAGAGATTTAACTGGCAACCAGCAATTTAATAGCAGTATAAGTAATAATTCACATATATATAATTACTAATTATATACATTATTATTTATAACTCAATTATAAATTTCCTTTAAATCATATGCTATTTTTTTCTTCATTAAATATTGTCAAATAATGCTGTTCTTGGATCAAGATGTCTGATCCCCTTCATCTGTGTAACAGGGGCCTTGGTATTCCAGGCACGGTTAAACTTCCAGCGAAAACAAAGGAACAGTCATGTCCTACCCATCTGAAACAGCTTTTCTGCTCATGTCAGTCTTATTCCTCACTGAGATCCCCGTTACTTTCTGGAATGGTACCCGTGTGTAGAAGCTCTTCACAGAACTTTTTAGAGTGACTGGAAAGAAAAAGAAAAACAAAATTGGAAAAATCGTCTTAACCTTGTAATTTACATATACTAGTCAAGTATATGTAATCACATGGTAAGAGTAAAGTTTATGTTTCTATGCTACTATGGTCTTGATCAATTAAAAGATAATTTTACATTATCACAATAAACTTTTGATGGTTAAGCCTGAAAGTGAACAAAAATCCAACAAGTGAAGACTCTAAAACCTGAGCAAAGTACATCACCAAGGAAAGACTTCCAGCCCAGTGTTTCTGTTTCTGAGACCTGTATTGACATTACTCCTTCCGCAAGTTCCAAATACTGCGGGACAACTCCAGATTGGAAGACTCCAGTGTGCTCATGCATTATTCAACCTGTGATGCACTTTGGGCTCCCCAAAAAGACACGATTTTATAGTTTAGTTCAGTGGACCTTTACATTTTTCACAGCAAAAGTATAGATTCCTGTACAGTGATAACAGTGTTGTTTGTCCAGCTTCCTCACATGAGACCTATGAGAAAATCATTGAACTTCCCAAGCATTCAAAGAGTAGAGGTTAAAATCCACATGTTTATAACTCTGGACTGGCTTAAAAAAAAAAAATTATACTCAACGGCTTTCAATTTTTGCATCACGTAACTACCATGGAAATTTTAATGGTATAAAATGGGATTGGTGACATCCCTGTGACATTCCCTTTTCACCCACATTATAAAAAGATCTAAGATCTGGTATACAAAATATTTGAGCTACCCTTGGCCTCTCTGAATTGGGAATAATTCAGGTGGAGAGTGGAACTCGTGGTTAATATCTTTCCATTCTGAACTGAAAATTAAAAACTATACCCAGAACAGCCTGACCTTCCCTTGCACCATCACCTCCCAGGACTCATTCATACATTCAGACTTTTTATCTCAGAATCAAGAGCCAAAACACTAGCTTGCATTTCCAAGGTTAGAGCACACATTATACAACCAAATCCCAAAACTTGCCTATTTTACGATACAATGTTTGTGGTTGCCAGGGTAGGACGGTTTGACAGTTTTCTGGTATTTGATTGATGCTGCCATCACAAATCTGTGCCTCTGGATAGAGGGTGCACACAAAGTATTTGTCTGCACTGTTTTGAAGATCTGCCATTTGACAAAACTCATCTTCTTGTGCACAACCTAGGAAGCAAAGGCACTAAGAATTACACACACACAAGGATTCCTTCTCCTCTCTATTCCTCTTCATGTCTTCAGCGCACTTAAAGCTATCCATCAGCAAACAACTAAAAGTGAGAATTTCAATATTATCCTATTACAGTACAAGAGAAACAGGGACAGATTCTGTTTCTAGTGACACTGAAGAGCAGGTTTACCTGAAGAGCACAGAAAAGGAGCTACACCACAGCTAATCGGAAAGATACATTCCCCAGCTGTGACAAGAATTACCCTAGCGTATTGGTGTCACTCTAACACTGTGATTCATAAAGATATCTCTCTCTTTCTTTTTAGTAAATTTGACATACAAATGAGTCTCTTACTTTAAAGAATAAAAAGGACAACAAAGTCTACAATGTCTTAGGAATTTTTTGCAAAAAATATTTCTGAAGTGTTCATACATCACACAAAAATACAAATAATTTTTCTAGAATCAACTGTTCAAGCCATTTGCTTGTAGCAATTTGCACTGAAATTTGCCCCAGGGTAATAATGCACCTTCAGAAAAGAAACAAAGCTGTCAAACCCATTTCTTAATTACTGTGGCACTGGCTTCTGTAAATATATATGTCAATGCTTAATTTTAAACAGGCTCTATTGACCTCTTACAATGATGTTTGTGCACTGTTTAGTACTCTTGGCTCTGCCTTTCTGGTAGTCAGAGGTAGAAACTCTTCTCCATTTATTACATCAAAATCTACTTTATCATTAACCCTGAGTATCTGTATTTTACCTTCTTTTTTTACCACTATGTCATCTATCTATTTGGAGGGGTACATTTCAAGAACAGCAGAGTATTACCTAAGCTGTATCTCCTACTTCTCTTGCCCATAACAGGGATATCCCAACAATGAATGATGGGTACCCTTTCTGCCACAGCAGACAAAGATTGTAAGGAAGAAACAGGTGGCCCCATTACCAACTTCCATGAAAATTTTGTGGGTTTTCCCCGAAAAATGTCTAGGTCCAGAGTTTCTACTCATCATGATTATAATACCTATTAAAAGGTTTAAATTAATTATTATTCCCTACAGAATAACCGTCTCCAAGAGGTCTTACGTGTGAGACACCAAAGCACAGCTTCCTCTGCTGAGTACTTCTGCCTGAAGACCCAATACTGCTGGTAAGGGAGAGAATAGTTCTGGTCACTTTGTATTCGGCTGTTGTCCATTAGGTAGAAAAGATCCTTTGTGGAATCTGAGATTCAAACAAACAAACAAACAAACCGCTCAAACCGACAAAAACTTAACTATGAGCTGGAATAACTTAAATTTATTTACATATAAAATTTTGCCTTTCACGGTAAAACAGCTGCAACCATTTTGTAGGGCTAGCATACACCAAAGGCTGCTTTTAATAACAGAATTGTCCACCCACAATTGATGGTTGTGTAGGCAATGCTTGTGTAGGCAATGCCTCCTCGCCGAGCTGCCCTGCACAACATAGCATTGTCAGACTATTTCCACCACCCAAAAACTAGATGAAAATCACAGCTCCTAGAAATAAGAAGGTTCTCTACTCTGTCATGCAACGCATCAGCCTAACAGTGAAGTATGATGCCTCCGAGGATGTTTACAATACTGTAATCGATCTAGTTTTATTAATGCAAAATAGAGCAGTTTCCTTATATTCCCTTGGGAAGCTTTTACACCTCTCAGTGTTAAAAGTTTTCTCCACAAGCTTAATACCTATTTCAGTCATTTAGCCTTATTTCTCCTAGTTTATGCTCTCACAGACCACATTAAATAACTCCTTTCTGTCACCTGCCTGTGTTCTTTAGATGTGTATGCAGTGATTTACATCTCGTGAGCTCCCTCTGAAACAATCAATCACAGCTATTTTAGGCTGTTTTCAAATTAATCCCTTCCAATATTGAAAGAAATGGACACTCTTCACTGATCTCTTACAAATTTCTTCATACACCTTTTTATTTATCAAATGCCATCAGCAGGTCTCATCCCCAGTTACCCCAACATTGTGAGAGATTCTGTTACTTAATCTTACATGCAGTGAAACAGCGCAAACAAAAATGAAAATAGGGAAATAAAGACGTGCTGATGATTGCAGCTGAAATGCGGAAGCACCTACTGACATGCTGGCAGTGCACAATACCTTTGAATTTTCTATCAGAAAATAGAAAAGATATGTTACCACGTGCTTTAAGGATGACCATCAAGTAATAAAAGCTCTGTAGACATTTTCCCAGATGTATCCATAACTTTTTTAAAAAGGTGACTTATAAGTTTTGTTACCTCTCAAGAATTAACTTCAACCTTCGGTTTCTCTTGAAACAGTTTGTGTCATGACTAAGACTAAGGGATGGAGGAAGAAGCTGCATTCCTTGCATAACTTCAGGTTTTAATGATATCCTCAGCCGCAGCAAGGTAAATGGAGAACCCTGAGGGCTGCACTCATGCCTTGGCAGGCAAGAGAATTTCATCCAATGAATTAAGTGCATTTTTTTCTCTTTTTTAAGTCTAGACTTTAAAATACCACTAACTGTATAGGAGCGCCACTAGGTATATGGGCATTTTAGTTTACCTTCCTTTCAAATTACATAAGCAAAACAGCAATTCACTTCATGTTAGGATGTTACATGTATTAAATCACATGCTCAGGTATTCATCAAGGCTCCTCAGCAAAGATTACAGTTCATTAGAGATGAACCAAAGTGCTCTCAACAGGCTCCACTGCTCTCTTTCTTTTAGGATTATGGTGCTGAAGGCCCAAATGAACTCTAGTAACTTAATACAAATGATTTTGGATACATACATGAGTTAGTGTAATGAAGAGCAGACCCTGGAATAACAAAGGAGCTAGACAACTTCACAGGTCCCTCACTTTTATCATGCATGGAAGAAACACTGGTGATTGCAGTTTCATCCTGAGTTCCTCTAAGCATCGTATTTACAGTTATATTGTCAGTAACAGTAAATATGCCCAGGCACCCAGACTAAGGATTTAATTCCTAGGTTTATGCAAAATTTTTTTCAGCCAAATAATATTTCCTCAGTCTTTACAGTTCAGTAAGTCTGAAAGAACAAGCTTTCACAGAACATTTTAACACTTTCATTTCCAGCCTGGCCTGGGAAGGTAATAAACAGAAGGACGGGAGGGCCGCCCAGGAGGCTCACATTTTTAACACCTTTCTCAAAATCTGTATCATATTCCCTACCTAAGAGAAATCTTCTGGACTTCACAATACCTACATCATTACGATATATATATGGCAATATATGATACTTTCTGGTTAAATTCTGCACCTCCCTCTGCTATCTTCTGCTACCTCCTCTGTCCGCCCTTAGTATAATACCTGATAATGTTAGATCATTGTCTGTCTTCAAAGCAGTAGCATCGCACTCTGAGGTTTTAGTCCGAGTGACCATATCGGAGCCTGGAACACAACAGGAATTAAAGAGCATAGTAATTCCCTTTATCTTTCTTCCACAAGGCAAGATCATCCTTAGTTCCCTAAATTTAGCAAATATTTTAAAGTGCACCATTTAGGAAAACTCCTTAGGTAGTTCCACCAACTGACAAATCAAGAATGAGTAAAACCATCTACATATAACTCTGGGAAAAACCTAAACCCAAACACGCTGTTTGGAGGATAAAAGCAAATGCCATATCCACAATGACTATGCATTCAGCATCAGTGCTCTGGAGGCTGTCTGCAATACCAAAGGCTATAAAGCCTTATCAAAAGGCTTTATAGAGGCTATAAAGCAATCTCAAAAATCATAGTCCTGCTATGTAAGTTGCGGCATTCAGAAAGTAAAACTGCAAAAACAACACATACATAGTTATCACACTAACAAAAGTAACCCATCTAGTTACATATAATGTACATATTATGATACCTGAACACTGATGGGACAAAGTGTCTCCATGACACCATTTTTTACAGGTATTAAAAGTTATAAAGCATATTCTCAGACACAAGAATTTACCCAAATTTCATGAAACTGACAGTAGCAGAATTACTCCAGATTACATCTGCCCCTGACAGAAAAGACTTTCGAGTAGTGTCTCAATTTGGAGGTTATAAAATAAAATGAGAATGACGCTTCCATTATAGGACACACATCTGCCACTGCCTGCAGTTCATCATAAGCTTTTATAACAACTTCTGTGAGATAACTCACCTCTCCACAGATAAACATGCTGAAAGGTAGTAAAATTTCTTTCTGCTTCTTCTGCCAACTTAGAAGCTAATAAAGAAAAAAATTTGTTAGAATAGCTGCTCAAATTAAAGAGGTAGTGGTGAAATGTTCAGAAATTGCATCAAAAACACATCACTAGACTATGTATCGCTAGACTATGCATCACTATGCACCACCTTATTTACAATACAAGACTCTAAGGAAGAAGGACCCAGGTGTCCTGTTGCTAGTCTGGGTCCAGGGTGCCAAGGCTCTGTTCTCCATCGTTGCTTTTTCTGTGCAGCTCTGGGCGTCTATCTTTTTGCATTTGCTCCAGAGTCTGCCTTTCTTTCAGATTATTGGCTTGAATCTGCCTAAATTAAATAGTGGAAGTATTACAGGGTAACATACTAAAACCAACACATTCTTGACTTTCATTAATGTAATGACTTTCAGTAAAGTGTGAGAGGTCCATCTATCTAACAATGCATCCAATTAGGGAGTTCTTATTCTTTTGTGATTGTACAGATACGGATTTACTTGAGAAAAAAGCACTGAAGTACCAGAGCAGGCTGGTGAAAAAGGCAGATTCTATAGAAGAATTAAAGAAAAGTAATGTAAATTGAGATAATTCATTGACATACTTCCACTGAACACTTGTCCTCCCAGGATGAAGGAAAACATCTTCTCTTTTTCATCATAGCTCACACCTTTACATATCCCGTCTATGACAGACGTTGGTGTTGGACTCCAGCCATTTGCATTGCAGATCAGCACGTCTGGGTAGCTCATCAAGCTACACAAAATGGTACCTAGGTTCAGGCAAAGAGGGAGTTGCATCATTCCAATAATGCTTTGCACCTACACAGATCTTTTCACCCAAGCATCCCAATACTTTCTCTAAATGCCAGTTGAACTTGTGTCACTGAGATAGATAACGTTTAGTATTGCTACCCAAAAAAAAAAAAAAACAAAGAAGAAAATCAGAGCCATATGTTCAAATTGGAATACTAAGGTTAGCTATTCATACTTAAAACAAACATTTGTAGCCTGCTTTTCAGAGATTTCAAGCACATACTATAACCACCTAATAAAATATTACTATTATCTGATAATACCCAACAGTGTTCTCAGCACTTTATAACACCACGGAGACGTATTCAGTCCTTTGGCGGTCTTACAATCTCAGGCTCTGAACCAAGAAAGCACTTATATTTTTACTGGGATGGTTTCCTGGATTGGTGCCTGATTTCAGTCAGCCCAGGCCTGAGTCTCCCCCAGCATTGCGGTGTGAGTCGGGGGGACCAGCACACTTAAGGCCAGGTGTTCTGGCGTCAGGCTGTTACCATAATGTCTAGACAATACTCGGCTCTTGCTTTGTACTTGCTGTCACAGCTCAGGCATTTCTATGGTCTTACAATGCCCTTTCTGATTTTTTTTTTTTTTTTTTTTTTTATGGATTGGGTATATGAGATACTGAATGTGCTACTTTTTTTTTCTTTTTCTTAACAAAATGCTAGTCCAAGTAATGCATTTACCTGTATTATTGATCCAAAGAGATCAGTCCAACAAAACAGGGAGCTGTACAACATTCACCTTCTCCACACACCCTTCTAAGCTCACAAGTACGGGGAACCCAAAAATTTGATGGTAAATATAGAGAGAAATGGACTTTACAAGATCACCTAGAATATTTTGATGCAAAAAATATAAGATGCCAAAAGAGAAAATAATTTCCTGGAAACATTTACTTGACAACTTCCACAGGGAAAGTTTTCTCAAATCCAGGATCAGTTTCCACTCAAAACTAGAGAAATAGCAGCCAGTACTACACGCCTAGATTTGTAAGAGCCCATCTTTAAAAACATGAGACATTTCAATTAGAACTTCTTGTTTCCTATAGGAAATGCACCTCCAACAGGAAGGTTGATCCCATGTGAGCTCAAAAAGAAACTACAAAAAGTAGGCACTGACATTAAGTGCTTAAATTTGCTGGCAGAAATCTGGGCTCTGCCTAGGTCCCACCTCTGCCAGACTGACCATCCCACTCCCACTTGCTCTCTCAGCTAGACACCCAGATTTAGGAGATTATAGCATTCCTGCATGCAGTAACATAACATAATGCCCTCTTTAGCGTCCTCTTTTCCTCTCCAAAAAGGGAGTTGATTTACATTTGCACTACAAGCACTCTGGAGGCACCGTCTTAATTCCCCCATCAGCTGAAAGGCACCAGCTTCTGGTAACGGAGCTGCGTTAGGTAAGGAGAGAGGCTGTTTCAGAATGGTTTATCCCATCGGATGCAGGTGTCTAAAGCAGGTCAAAAGAATTATCCCTGCAAAATGTCCATTTCTCTCCAAGAGCAGCTTGCCACCTCAGGTCTTTATCTCTACTGCTCCAGGCCAAGTCTTGGGCATTACTCAAATTCTGCCTACACCGAAAAATGTCAGTGGTGGAGAGGCAGCTGCGGACACTCTGGTATGATGTACAGGCAGGTGTACTGTGTCCAAAACTGAGTTCTACCCTGCTAGCATTGGTTTTCCACTGCAGAATTTTTTATTGTGCAGTTAGACAATACCTCTGTCAAGCGCAATCTGACTCAAGATGAAGCCGTCACAGCAGGAGTCCCTGCTGCAAGCCTGCCGACAGAAGAGCTGAGCGTCAGTCAGAGACGCGCTAGCTGCTGGGAGCGCCATGGAGCGATACACGCCAGAAAGCACGTTCTGAAAACTGGTCCTTTCAAAGGTCTTGAGTCCAGCTGAGTTAAATTCTTGTTCTGGGTAGACAGAACAGGAAATAAATGTTCAAAAGAGCTCAGGAGGAGACGGGATGCTTTTAGATTGCCTGCAGACTAGAGCTGGTTGGAAGTTTTATGATAAAAACTCAGCCTTAAAAGTCCTTTTCTGGACTTTGAGTTTCAGATGCAAAATAAGATCATCAAATGATTTGGTGCAATTATACCTGGGTAGTTGGTCAGAATGTACTGCCAGGGTAGGAAAAACAGTCCACTGTACCAGCAAAGGGCTCCTAAATCTATGTACGCAGTAAGGTTGGTAATATTCCATTTTCAAGCACTACACTAATAACTCCCAGGTATAAATGAAACAAACTTATCTTGTTAAAAAAGTAAAATGTGTAATTTGGCCAGCATAACTGCATCTGCAATTAAGGCTTCTACTGACTAGACACATATGTAAGAGGACATGATTCATATAATCCTAGATCTAATTAGCAATATCAATAGAAATCTAGAGTAGATCTGGTATCAACAAGACTACGTTGATTGCAACAAGCTCAGGGGTTTTTTTTTCAGTGAGACTTAGCTCTTTATTTTTATTATTATTAATAAACGGTGACTCAAAGGTTTGGATAGAAGTAAAAAGAAACCAGTGACAGCAGAGAGTTTTGTCTCAAACCCTGCAGCATTCTGCATTTGGTTGTCTTGTTTCAAATTTGGCATGAGGCTTGAAGTTGGACACGCATTGGATGGGACATGCAGTGGTATCAATCACACTTAAGCCAAAACCACGTCTTGTACATTCATTAGATCAGTTGAATTACTTTGGGATTCACTGGAGAGCAGGGTATTTCTCTGCTGGTATAGTAGTAGGACAATTTACAGTCAAATTAACATAAACTGCTAAATTATGTACAAGCTGGTCATTAATAATGCCTTACATAGTCAAATAACAAACTGTTTAATAAAGAGAAATCATAGTAGAACAGAACAGAATAGAGAATAATACGTTGGATAAAATTTGAGCTTTTGTGGGACTGCCTGCCGTCACAATGGCTTACAAAAGCTGTATTCCTAATTTCTAGGGAACAAGACATGAAGGGAAGATTTGCTGAGGTTTCTGAGCTATCACTAGATGTTAAGCTCTGAAACGTATTATGCCTTCTTGAACAAAGATGCTCCTCTGCATTTAGTCATGATCCTATATAGAACTACAAGTTTGGGCACAGCAATCTAACATTAGATGAGTGATTTGCATCTGGTACCTCTCTTCAAATAGACCATCACTGCATCTCCCTCTGCATTCCTGACGTGAAGCAGGCAGCTGAGACGACCGATGCTAGTGGCAGTGGGGTTCCCCAAAACACCTTGCACCTGAGACAGAAAACAGGCATGAACAATAAATAAAACCTAATTGCTTTCCTCCCCTAAAACCCATTTTCCTTATTCAGAAACTCAGGGGGAGGAATGAGCGCACACGGTTTATAACCACCGCAGCTCCATGTGGCCCAGTGTGGACATTTTTTATTCTATCAAACTGAAATCTCTACTGTTCAGTGCCACTTTGCTGTGTTTAAAAGTAGTGAATAGGAAGCTGTTACAGTGCTAAAGAGCACACGATTCAAACCCTGGACCAGAGGAAGGGACTGAGAAATGATGACTGTTTTAGGTGACCTGATTACCAACCTTGATACTTCTAGTTTGGACTATCCAGATGAACTCCCCCTTTCAAGTTAACCTGATTTCCAGACTGCAGGAGTTCAGCACATTTTAAGAACAAAAGTACTGTGTAATGTTTCAACCAAACACTGAGGCATTCAGAAGTCAGTTTTGGGAACATTTGTGTGGTGGTGCATTTCCTCCCCCCCTCTCCTGGGCCTCTTGTTGATCTCAGAAATTCCCATGAAACCTCAGCCTTGGTGCACTGAGTCTGGTGGTTGATGCTCCTTGACCGTATCAGAAACTGCATGGCTGAGCTGGGAACGTACTCCTACTGCCTGGCCCAGGTGTCAAGTAGAACAACACTGAAACCTTGAGAAGTTTTAGTAATTATCACCTGGGACTGTGGCCGGGATGGAAATTTACAGATGACTAAAGCCAACCATCTTGTGAACCTATAAACGGTGGTCCTAAGTGAGACCCTTTGAGCTCTCCAGGACCGCAGCGGGCTGCGCCCAGCATCTCCCTCTGAGTGGGACGCCTCTCAGAGCTCGCGACCTCTCAAGTCTGAGATATTCGGAAGACCATCACCAAAAGCTGATGACGGGACGTGGGCTGACCCCCCCTTCACTCCTCAAAACTCAACCCTTCGCCCGTTGAGAGGGAAGGCCTAGACATCTGACGTGAATATTTCTTCACTGAACTCAAGGGGAATTCTTAACAGGTATACCTTCTGTACATATATATATGTATATATGTGTATATATTTCTGTCTGTGTGTTTGTGTGGACTAATAGTACGCATAATCTGTAATTAAGTCGTATACTCAAATCCTGTGTTCAGTTTTGGGCCCCTCACTACAAGAAGGACATGGAGGTGCTGGAGCGTGTCCAGAGAAGGGCAACGAAGCTGGTGAAGGGCCTGGAGCACAAGTCTTATGAGGAGCAGCTGAGGGAACTGGGACTGTTTAGTCTGGAGAAGAGGAGGCTGAGGGGAGACCTCATCGCGCTCTACAACTACCTGAAAGGAGGTTGTAGTGAGGTGGGTGTTGGTCTCTTCTCCCAAGTAACAAGTGATAGGACGAGAGGAAATGGCCTCAAGTTGCGCCAGGGGAGGTTTAGATTGGACATTAGGAGAAATTTCTTTACTGAAAGAGTGGTCAGGCCTTGGAACAGGCTGCCCAGGGAAGTGGTTGAGTTACCATCCCTGGAAGTATTTAAAAGACGTGTAGATGAGGCGCTTAGGGACATGGTTTAGTGGGTATGGTGGTGTTGGGTTGATGGTTGGACTCGATGATCTTAGAGGTCTTTTCCAACCTTAATGATTCTATCATTCTATGTTTATAGTAGTCTCTACTAACACTTATTTCATAAATATTAAATTAGTTAATGATTAAGTGCTACTAAAGTTTGTTAATGATTAGGTAATGATTAAGTGTTGTTAAACCATGAATGAACCCTAGACTGCTGCTAAACACATATAGTCCCTAAGATATAAACCCTTAGATGATTTTTCTTGATATGTTTCATACGTCTAGTAAGTAATAGAGTGAACCTCGCCATCAAATTCTGATAGGTCACACCTTTATAAATCTCTGTTAAAATCACTTTCTGCTAATACCTTTGACAGTGATTCTTTAAGCGGTCTCTAAACCACTAATTCGTGACAACTTGGGTGTAGCTTCTTTACCAGCCTGCAGGAATTTATTACTGCCATAGTGAAGAGCAATGTCCAAGGGGTCAGGTAACAGCCTGCCTTCCTTCTGTGATGCCTTCTGCTTATATTGAACCTACAGTGTTATGATAAACACATATTTCTAAGTATGATCATTTTTACCAATCCAGAGGCGGTGCAGTTGAAGTTGACTTCAGCAGCACTGTATAATTCACACAGAACTTCAGCACCAGCAGGAGTTACAGTGGCAAAACCGCACGCTTCTTCCCTCTCACAGCCTGAAAAACAGAAAAGAAACTTTAGGTTTCCTAGCATTTCATGTGCAAAATTTCTGCTAAAAATTCCACTGTTTACTGCCATTTACCTAGTTTTTCATACCTCTATCAGATTGCAAACACGTGAATTTCATTAGCCAACTGAACTTTACTATTCAACTATTTTAGTAGAGGGTTAGGTTTTTAAATTAAATTAATGCAAAAAGTTGTTTAGACATTCATCACCTGATGATACAAACAGCTGAGTTAGGTCTAACCACCCACCCAAATATTTGATGTCTGCTGGATAATCTTGCCTGAGGCAAAACTTCACCTCCTGTTCTAGGAGCAGAGCTGTGGGAGCAAGTTAGTGGTGAGTGTGCAAGGGCAGAAGGATCTTCATCCACTCCTAAATCTGGAGGGGGATGGCTGCTTGCTCACTTACACTGGCCAAGTGATTGCTGCAGAGGTGGCTGGCACGATCGAAGAATTTTATGTTTCCCTCCTTCCTATCACTCCAATATTTGTCACAACCTGTTTGCCATGGGGTTACTGTATTGGGCAGATGTGATGTGCTGGCAAAGTGGTTCAATGTTTCGAAATGTCTTTAGTATAAAATCAACCAGCTTAGGACAAAACATCATCAGAAATGTAAGCTAAGCTGTCTGACTTTGTCGGGAAGCAGAGAGGGAAGGGTTAACTCCTACTCTTCAGTGAGCTGAAGGTTAACTCCTACTCAACAGTAATATTTTGTAGCAGTGCTGCCATTTGATGGTGGATGTAACACAACGAAAATACAGGCTATGCATACTGAATCAGATTGCTTGTCAAAGGGGCATCTTTTCCTCCCTAAGTTCATTCCCACAGTCCTCTCAGCTCAGTGCCTTCCTTTTAAAGGTCTCCAGTTCCAGAGGAAGGTGCAAGAAACCTTGCAGTGTACAGCTAGGGGATGATTTGGTGCAGGAATAACATTCTAATAACACATATAAGGCTTCGATGGATTCATCTCTCGGCATGAATTGACTGTTCCAGCTAAACCAGGGTATGTGGCACAAAGTCACTGACTTTGTCAGACTTCGGTGATGTCTACGTTATAAACAGGCCACCTGTGTTATTGCTGCCAGGGTGTTTTTATTTTGAACGTAACCCCTCTACCGCTCTTCACAAGTCTGAGCATTAGGAGACACAAGGCAAGACACTGATTCAAAGCACGCTGAAAGCAGTGCAGTGATTCCCCCTGGTTTTAGATGACTTTGAATTGATATAAACCAGCAAACATGATGTAGCCAGATGTAATATAGTATATACACTGTAAGGCTCAGCAGAGGAATATCCCCGCACTCCTTGTAATATCCTTCTGACATAAGCAAAGATGATTATTCCTCTTTTATGTGCCAATCAGGTAATTTGGGAAGAGGTGAAAGCATAGTTTTCATGTGTCCTGAACACATAACCCCTGAACACACATCTGAAAAGTGTGATGAATTTTTCCTGGTCTGAATCTCAGCTCTCATCCATATGCAAACTATACCAACTGGCTTTAAAAAGTCAGATGACTTGTCTAACGTGATACATAAAGTCAGCAGACTTCTTTTTGAAAGAAAGACCAACCTCTTCCCTGAACCAAGGTCACCAAAAGTTGTAAATATCTTGCAGTCAGTTGGTACTGATCTGCAAAACATATAGTTCACCTAGGAACTTAACTATAAGCTCATCATATGAAAAGATTATTATTTTCCATGACAATTAGTGTTGTCTCTGCAGATTTTCTGAGAGTTTTCCTCACCTGAAATGCACTGAAAAACTGGACTTTGCAGGTCTCCCCCAAAGGACTGAGACTGAAGAATTTGAGCTTCTTCCGACCCATAAATCAGTCTGGAGGCAGGAACTCTCTCAAATTTTCTGAGCACTAAAAAAAACCCAAACCAACCAGGTACTATTATAAGTTTCCATGCTGCAGAGAGACAAAGAGACTTTAGGTAGAAATAAAAATCCACAAATTCTGTAGGGAAAAAGGTTTGCTCATTAAATGATGTACCATAATTCCACAGATAATGCAGGAGACAGCTGGGCTGAGGATTTAATTTCTATTCTGCAAAAAAAAAAGTGTCACAAGATCTTTTAAAAACAGTTATAGAGGAGTGGGCTGAGAGTTCATATTCAAGTGAGACCTCTCTTGAAGTCTCTTGAATGACAGCAGACTGGCCATCCCCCATTACTTGTTCATGGCACAGAACCAACTATTGAGTCAACAGGGAAACCAACTTTCTGCAAAACAGCCACTGAGACAAGAGCCAGCTCCAACAGAACTTGGCTAAAAAGGAAATCTAGGAGATTTACTTATGTATAGGAGCACAACACCACTGACCTCCGCAGACCTCAGGCTCAGGGATCTGTTGAAGGTATGTCCTGCACGCTCCTTTTTGACTCCTTCATTCAACCTTTAACTCCAGACTGTCACTTTACTTACCAAACCCTTTTATCTACTCTCTCTGAATTGGACCCACTGCAGCTGAGTGTAAGAAAGTGTGACAAGCAGCACTGTTCACAAACTGGGAAAAGCTCATGGATCTAAAGATGCAAAACCCAAAGGTCATTAAATGGGAGGAGGAATCCAATTTAAGCTCCAGAAAGCTTGGCCCTGGCTGTGCCCTGAAGAAGATCATAGTCTAGTGAAGGGACACACAGTGGCACCACCACTACCCTGCTCAGGTTGCTGTTCTCTGTATTACAAAGGGGTTTTTGGTACAGTGTGTCCACCAGTTGATGTACTAATATCTTTCAGTGAGCATGGTATATTAAGGAGAAGGGAAGAACATGGTGACTTAGCACCACCCCTGTGTTGACCAGACTTGTCCTCTAAACGCACCAGATGAATGCACAACTCTGGCTCATTGCAGCCAATGCCTGGCCTAGACCTAAAAGGGCTAAGGAGCAGGAGCCCTGGTCTGATCTCAGCCCATGGGAGATGTCTGCATGTGGAAAAGGTGGAGGCTCAGCCCTTCTCTCCCTTGCACACATGGGCACAGAGGTCCAGCAGGAGGATCCCAGGCCTCTCTCCCTGAAATGTCTGGATAAACCACAAAATAAAAGTCAGGGATAAGTTCTTAAAACAATTATTTGTACTCTGACAGCAAAACAGTCAGGACTAAACCAGAAGCAAATGTCCACTGTTGTCAGGGCTGAATCAGCAGGTGCTTTTGATAAAACCGTCATTTCTGCTCAGAAAAAACATGAGGGCTGGCCAAACGCTTAACACAAAAAAATCCTTGCACTCTGGCTTGGCTGGGGAGAGGGATGAATGATGGTGTAAACAGAGGTGGAAATTTTTTCCCTCCTAGAAATACAGGACACCAAAATATAAGCATTAGCTTAATTCTGCACTAAACTGAATTCCTTCTACATCTGCAACTTGCAGTGATGCCTGGTTGAAAACAGATTTCACCTACTTTCACAAAATTGTGAAGAAGCAGTGTTTTTATGTTGTTTGCTGCCCTCATTTGTAATGCAAAATTCAAAATTAAAAAATGACATTTCTTTTCTTCTGATTTTTTTTTCCCTAATTCTGGCTTCATCCCACCCCTCCATTTTCTCTGCAATAATACAGGAGAAAAGTAGAGAAGGCATAGAAAGTGTAATGAAACATTAAACTGAAAACATTGCAAAACTAATAGAAAAGCTGCATTTTTAATTCTTTAATTTTGTTTTTAAATATACAGAACGATAAAAAAATTGCATTCATAAAGCTACTTTGTCAAAAAAAAAAAGTACAATGAAAAATATTCTACCAGCTCACATTTTCAAGATCTTGTTAGTCCACATTGCCCTCTTCTAAACAGTAATATAACTCAACCATTTCAAAGGCTTAGTCAGTAGCAGAAATTCTCCTTCATCTCATGTTACTAGAGAGCAAAGCTCTAGATCCCATCCCTGTTATTGCAATAAATGTTAAGCATGGCTTAAAATATAACAAGAGAGAGAACAATAAGAATGAGCATGGGTTATTACAGCTTATTACTGTGCATTCATAAAAGGAAATTCTTCCTCCCACTGCAGCCTCAAAAAACAAAGAACAGTTGGGTTATTTATTGATCCTGCCTAATCGCCAGTCTCCTGTCAAAGCAAGATCAGTCTTCAGACCCTGCTGTCTTGTTGCATGCTAAATTCAGTTAAGGGAAGTAGAGGGGCAGGGGAAAAAGTAAAAATAGAGATAATTGCTTTCACTTTTTGTTTTCTGGAAATGCAGCATGATCTATAAAAGAAAAATATGAAATTAAATTAGCCTGTAAATTATTACAAAAAAAAAACCCCAAACAAACGCAGACTTCCTGGGCGTTCCTTGTTGTTGATTTTTTAAACCTTAAATTGTCAAAACTTATAACTATTTATTTGTAGTCAAATCTTCTAGCATGATCCACAAAAATATGCACAGATATCTACAGCTGCTTCATCCTGGACAGAGTCAGAAATGGTCATGCAGAAGGACTCAGAGTAAGTAACAGGAGAATTAAGCTGCTGCAAGTCCTCTGCCCAGAGAAACATTTCAATTACCCCATGACTGAGAGCAACAGCTCATGTTCGTAACTACAATCTGTCTCCGAGTATGCTCAGAGAAAAAAATAGCGATTTTAACTGAAGATAGTTTTGCAACCTCTTCACAATCAAGGGCTTTCATTTCACACTCCTTCCACTGATCACACTTGTCATAAGATATTGTCTAATTCAGAGCACACCATGACATCAGTTTCTAAACTGAATATTCCATTAAATTTGATACCAATCATATGATGAGTAATAAAAACTTCTGGAAAACTATTTTTGGGCAAGGCAAAAGCTTTGGGGCCGAGAAGCGTAATTAGACCTTACTGCAGGCAGTTTGGGGACTGTTTGCTGAATGACTTTTTTCAAAGTATTCATCTTGAGAACTGGCATTTCACAGTTCAAGCAGGAGTAAGATCCCCCAGCTTGGAAGGATATGTTCACCAAGTCAGATACCGTACAGCAGGAACCCAGAGGGTGACGTTATGCCACCTCCGTGAGGTCATTGTCAAACACAGTCTATTTCACATGAACACACTGATGAGTGATAATTTTTCAAAGAAATTCATCATTCTTCTTTCCCATTAGCCCTCTCATTATTCTTTGGGGTTTCCAAGCAAAGAGCAAGAGATCAGCATACATCAAAAGCTGTCAGCCACCTGAGAGTGCAAGAAACCTCCTTTTCTCTCTTCCCTTACAGGAAATGACTTTTCCAATGTAATCAATGCAAAATTAAGGAGGAATGTGGCTTAAGGCAGAGGCCACAACTATAGGAAAGTGAATCCCTATAAGCTGTGGAGTGATGAGTCTCTTCATAAGGAGATTTCACTTATGTGGGGTCAAAACATATCCAAAATATTCTTCTGACACTTACCTAGGCACTGGTAGTCTGTAAGGAGATCATCTGTTTCAGTCCCGTCCAGTGCTGCTCCAAAGCTATCGACACAGAAGGATTTCTTAGTGTCAGGGTCTTGCTGGGAAGGTCTGTACTGGCCATCTTCATCACACTGCAGACCCTGCTCATTGCTTTGACAGTACGTGATACCTGTGTTACAAGTAAACAAGAAAAGAAAAAAAGGTACTTTGATAATGTTGTCACTGGGTTACACAGCATGATTCTGGTTGGAAGGGACCCTTGGAGGTCATCTGCTCCAACCCGCCTGTTCAAGCAGGGCCACCTAGAACCAGTTGCCCAGGACCATGTCCAGATGGCTTTTGAACGTCTCCAAGGTTGGAGACTCCACAACCTCTCTGGGCAACCTGTGCCAGTGCTCAGTCACCCTCACAGTAAAAAAGTGTTTCCTGATGTTCAGAGGGAACCTCCTGTGTTTCGGTTTGTGCCCACTGCTTCTGGTCCTGTCAATGCAGTAGGACAATGTTTCAATGCTGTAGGACAAAAGTGCTCTAAGTACAGCAGAGAATTCAGTGAAAATTAATCTATAATTTGCATTGTGTTTCATACTCTGAAACATGGTAGTCTCACCGCTTTGTTTTTACTGCAATTCATATTCCAAACATTTTTACGGTTCTCTGCCATGGATCAGATCTCACTTATATTAAGTACTGTAAAGCAAAGAAGTACAGAGAAGGACCTGTATTTTCCTACAGGTTTGTTCAGTGCCTACTGCAATGGATCCTTGAAATGTTACAAATCATGGCACAAGAGCCATCACATCAATTTCTTATTTGTTGCCCCTTGCCTTTTCTCAAATTCTCCCTTTCAGTGGGAAAGAAAAGGTCTTCACACTCTATTCTTAAAGAATGAAGAGCTTTGATTTTAATTAGCAGCATTTTCCCCAATCTAAAACATTTTTAATGATTTAGAAACCAGGGAACTGGGCTCCACAGAGAAAGAAATCTGGAAATTTGACCAACATCAAAGGCAGCAGCAGAGAATCCCAGGTGGACTAAGCCTTGATGCCCTCCTTCTGAGATGCTACTGAAGCAAGAGAGGCTTATCTATGTACAAAGAAACCAACAGAGTTTAGTCTGACATATCAAAATGTGGCAACATCAGCATTGTTTCAATTCAACGCACTGAGCTGGGAGCTAAGGTAGTTTAGGAAATGCTTCTCATGCCTCTCAGCCATCCTTGCCAGAGAGGCACAACCTCTGGGAGGAAAACAAGGTAAGCAGCATAGAGGAGAACACTTCAGCCCCCTCAATTTTCCTGTGGTGTGTTTATGAGTTAATACTTTCCTTTTTTATCTGGCAGTTAATTCAGCAAACTCTTCAGATTTTATAAGGAGACAGCAGAGAAGAAAAGAAAAGGAAAGGAAGGAAAGGAAGGAAAGGAAGGAAAGGAAGGAAAGGAAGGAAAGGAAGGAAAGGAAGGAAAGGAAGGAAAGGAAGGAAAGGAAGGAAAGGAAGGAAAGGAAGGAAAGGAAGGAAAGGAAGGAAAGGAAGGAAAGGAAGGAAAGGAAGGAAAGGAAGGAAAGGAAGGAAAGGAAGGAAAGGAAGGAAAGGAAGGAAGGCAAAGAGAGAGAGAAAAAGAGAGAAAGGGGGGAGAAGGAGGGGAAGAAGGAGGGGAAGAAGGAAGGGAAGAAGGAAGGGAAGAAGGAAGGGAAGAAGGAAGGGAAGAAGGAAGGGAAGAAGGAAGGGAAGAAGGAAGGGAAGAAGGAAGGGAAGAAGGAAGGGAAGAAGGAAGGGAAGAAGGAAGGGAAGAAGGAAGGGAAGAAGGAAGGGAAGAAGGAAGGGAAGAAGGAAGGGAAGAAGGAAGGGAAGAAGGAAGGGAAGAAGGAAGAAAGCTAAACGTGTACAACATGGCCCTTTGGAAAGGGTTGGCACTCAGACTCCACACACAGGCAAGGTGGAAATCAGGCAGGGAGTAGGTTTAGTTGCAGGCACTTGCAATAAAGAAAACTGCAAGTGCAGTAAAGAAAACCTAAGGAGCAAACTCTTAAGCACAGGAGTCCAATACCTACCCCGGGAACACATATGGAAATGAAGAATGACAACTTTAGGCAAAAGCTAATTGATGTCAGGGTGCATTACAATAAACCTGGTTTTTTTAATCCCACCTAAGAGAATGAATAGGTTGAAACAGAACAAAGCAGTCGCTATACCCACCAACACTCCCATGAAACCCATTCTTACTACCCACTTTTATTTTTATCCATGAGCTAATGCTGCAGACAAAACTGAATTTGGACCCAAGTGATTTTCTTTATGGAACTGCATGCAAAAATAAGCCATTTAAACTGAAAACACCAACTTTAGTGAACATATTGTTTTGTGAGAAGTATTTGTATTTGCAGGGGAAAGAGCTGCACAAAGACAAGATTACTTTAGTGTTCATGAAAGTGACAATAAATGAACTACATAAGATGTTTCTCACTGATACTAAATACCCAGATATCATTCCTGAGGCCAATGAACATGTCTGAAGGAACCACAACATCCTAGATGAGACTGACCACTCGTTTCTCATGCATTTTTGGTCAAAACACCAGACAGCTTTTTCTGTCTTTGAAAAATGTCTTTGAATGTATGCAGAAGAGATCATACCCATCCAAAAAACCCCAGAGGAAGGAAGGAAGGATCTTTTTTTTTTTTTAACCTTACAGATGAAAAAAAAATTCCATTACTTATTTGAAGGCAGAATACAAAGGCTAAGGGAAGAAATGAGTTCAACTTACAGTGCTCAGAGCTGAATGCCCCGTAGGTGTTGGTAGTTTTGCCCAAAGGACACTTGATACAAGAGAAACGTCCTGTCTGATGCTGATAGTAGCCAGAAGGGCAGGGAATGCATTCACCGTTCTGGAAATGACTGCCCGGAGGACAAACAACTGCAAAGAGAACCATCACCTTATTACTCTTATGGAATCCAACCAATTCAGGCATTCGCACGCATATGTGTAGTTATATATATGTATGTATGTATATATATATCTCTCTCTCTCACACTGGTAGACTTGCCATAGGCTTCAAGCTCTCAATATACATATTCCTAAGTGGGATAATACATGTAAACACTCCTTAAATATTCATTTATCTCACCAATGACTGGAATATAGACCATGGTCTTTTTTTCTCAGATCACCCTAAATATGTTCTTGAATTTGTGCACATCAACCTCTTTGGAAATGCCAAGTCCAGGCCTGATTTCCATTTGTCAAATCCATTTGTAATAAGATAATGCACTTTGTGGATACGTTGTGAAAGAAAACAAAAGGAACACAAGCTACAGAGTAACTTCTGCAAACGCTACAGACAGAAACAGGAAGACTCTTGGAGTAGAAACTCCAAAAACATCATCCAGAATGTATGTTACCATATGGTAACACTTTCATTTAGAATTCCTGGTAATGAAATTTTTGGTAAGCACTTCCAAACTAAACAGTAATGGCTGGATTAAAAGTCACTAGTTGTGCACATGACAACCCAAACACAAAACAAAAAGATATTCTTAGTCTGTATATATATAATTTTCAGTACAAATAAGGAGTAATATTTCCAGCTGACCCGTTGCATATTACAAAGGAAACTCTTTGTCTTCTGGGAGGTCATGAAATCCTGACTTTCCCTGCAGATCATTCGAATGAACATTAAAGCAGAAGAGTCGCAGACACATTTGCAGGACAATACCTTTACTTGTTATTTCTAGCTGCTTTCCAGATGTAGATTTCCTTCAAAACAGTATCAAATGTATATTTTGGGACTTCGACAACGAGCAAAACTTCATTTCTGTTTTTGAGCTATGTCTTGACAGCAGTTTAAGCTTGTATGAGAGAGAAACAGGAACGGAAAATTGGCCATCCCCACTACAACCCATATGATGAATTGCCGTTCTGGCCAACACACTGGAATGTAAATTAATTTAACTTATAGGAACACCTAAATTAGAATAGACTAAAAAGACAGCTAGTATAAAAACAATCATATCTTCCTTCATCTGCTCTAAATGGTCCAATGGGAAAGTCTAGGATGAGACAACTGTGAGACTGAAATTTTCCTCCCAAGTACGTATCAAGGCAATTTCTCTAGGTATTACACATATCTAAAATCAATTACAGAACCAAAAAATCCTGGATCAGACAGAATTCTCCTTTCTCATGCATATTATTTAATACACAAGAGTGTCTGATACATTTTAAAGACATTTTCCAACACATGCAGAAAGGATCATACTCATTGCAAATGAACAACAATAGGAATTAAAATTAAATGAGTAATCCATGCCTAAATTGAAGACAAAATGCAAAGGATGAGGGAGACTAATTAAGCAATTAAAGTTTAAAAAGGAACAAATTAACCTTTTCAAAGCATTCTCCTTTTTTTGTAGTTATAGTCATGATGTGAAAGTAACATCTGTGTCTCCAACCACATTTTAAGCAAGTAAAATTGCCTTTTGCCTCACATTAGATTGACAAAAGGGCACAAAGAACAGCAAAAAATGTTGGTGCAGAGACATATATTTTCTTTACTCTATAACTCTTGAAGGCAGGTGTCATTTCAGCTATAGGTTGCACTCGACACAATCACATAGAGGTTAAGTTTGATTCTAGAAGTCAGACAAACCATCATATTGCGCTTCTTTCAAGCTTTAACATTCATATGTTTTAACAATGTAGGAAACTAGAGAACAGCCTTGAGCCAAAATCTCAGAGCTAAGCGTTAGCAGTGGGCCCAAAATTTGTATCTCTAGAATAGGGGAAAAAAAAAAAAAAAAATGTAAACACCTGAATTGAATCCCTTGCTCCTGCACATCAGATTTGTAACCTGGCCTCACTTCTAACCAGACTTGGGCTTCTGTGTACCAGGGAAACAACACGCTGAGTAGCGATTTCCAGGCTAAAGAACAACTCCCTGGGGAAACATAAAGCAGCCCTGCGCAGGGGTACCACGCCTCACAGTAGCCCCCTTTTTGCTTAAGACAAGCTCTCACTACGCTAAGCACGCTTCATGACTGTCACAACCCAATGTCACATTACCCAATGCTTGCACTTCTCTTTCCTCCCTCCAAGGATAGTGGAAAAATTTGGGATATCAGATTCTTGACCCAGATTATTACAAATGAAGTCTTGAGCTGCCAGCTCAGCTATAAATCTAGCACTTTATTTGATTTGGGTTATGCTCTGCTCACAGCAACTCTGATGATAGAATTGCCAAGTATTCTAAATAATAACAGCAACCAGCATAAAAATATATAACAAACCAAAGATAACTCACAAACAGGCTTCAGGCTTTCTCCTGAAATAAATGGGGGGAGAGGGGTTGAGTTCATAAAGCTGCCTTCTGGACAGTTTCCAACTCTTCTTTCTGACTCACATCTTAGCAAAGAAAGTGTCTTTTGTCCCTTTAAAATTTAGCTAAAATAAAACTGTCACCTCAGACTCCTAAGGAATTATATTCATAAATACCTGTGGGGTAAAGTAACTTGGTGTAAGACTGAGACAAAGAAAAAATGTCACAGAAGAAAAACTAACACATGATAAACATTACCCATTTTACAGGCAGAAAAACATGAAATAAAGCTACAATAGATGCAAACCTAAAGAAACAGATGACTGTAAGGAAAATACATGAGAGATGAAGAGGTAGGTTCATGCAAGATGCATGTTCCTAAATGGAAAATGTCAGGTTTAATAAGAACATCAGAAAGCTGCCACTACTAAGAGCTGTCCACGCTTCCTGAAGCAAGGGGAAATGTCACTTACAGTGAAATAAAAACAAACAAATCAATAAGATCAGGATCTGAAAAGACAATTTGTATTTCAACAACAAGGCGGATCAGGAAAGGGAAGAGGATAAAGAAAGAATCCCTGTCACCCTCACACAACTTTGATTTCCGTAATCACAGGTGATAACTTCTTATCACTAGTCCCTATTATTAGTAGAGCAGCAGACCCAGAAGGATAAATGACCAGAATATATCCATAATGCAAAATAAAACTAAATAGATATCTATCTTAGAGGAACCAGAAACTGAATTCCTAAATCTCCTGTTTAGAATATAATACACAGTCCTGCTACATAAACTAGTATCCAACAGTGTGTCTACCATGACGTCTTAGAACACAAAATCTCTGCCAAAAGCTGGAACAGAAACTGTCTCCTTTCTGCGTCTCTATGATAAGTCTGTTTTACTGAGTGCCTTTTTCTACTGCTAGCTGGTTCAAATATGTATGAACTGACTTACAAAGCAAATTAATTCACAGCTTCCTAGAGGCCTTTATCCCTGGCAGGAAATATTTGGCAGAAAGATCTAACTCTTTGTAAGTTCTTCTGCTCCAAGTGATGGACGCTACTTAATAAATAATGATACCTTTAATCAGTACAACAGTACATCTTGTTAAGTAACTGCAAGTTGTTACAGACTCTGGATTCTCAGTAGGAATTAATCTTTCTTCTGCATGGTGTATTTAAATAACCAAAATCTGAAGTGTTTCAGACCATGGAGATGAACTGAAACTGCAGTCAATTTACCCTTAAAGGTCCAAGCTGGAAACTGCAGCAGTTCAGAACTGATTCATCACTTGATTAGTTTGAAGCTCTTGCCCAGGCATTAGGAAGCTCTCCTAACTTAAAGAAAACCACCATACCAAGCAGGGAGCTAAGTTGTTTTCATGTATTTTGATTTGCTCTTAGGGTCTCTAACTTAAGCTGCATAGTGTTGAAGTTTTCCCATCTGAAAATATTCCCCATTTTGGAAAACTTATCCAATACCTGCTACTGTTGATCCTATACCTAGAAGTGGTCCATCCCTCCTCTGTTCCCAAAAAAAAGCTAGACATAGTCATAGAATCATAGAATCATTAAGGTTGGAAAAGACCTCTAAGATCATCGTATCCAACCATCAACCCAACACCACCATGCCCACTAAACCATGTCCCTAAGCGCCTCATCTACACGTCTTTTAAATACTTCCAGGGATGGGGACTCCACCACTTCCCTGGGCAGCCTGTTCCAAGGCCTGACCACTCTTTCAGTAAAGAAATTTCTCCTAATGTCCAATCTAAACCTCCCTTGGTGCAACTTGAGGCCATTTCCTCTCGTCCTATCGCTTGTTACTTGGGAGAAGAGACCAACCCCCACCTCGCTACAACCTCCTTTCAGGTAGTTGTAGAGTGCGATGAGGTCTCCCCTCAGCCTCCTCTTCTCCAGACTAAACAGTCCCAGTTCCCTCAGCCGCTCCTCATCAGACTTGTGCTCCAGGCCCTTCACCAGCTTCGTTGCCCTTCTCTGGACACGCTCCAGCACCTCCATGTCCTTCTTGTAGTGAGGGGCCCAAAACTGAACACAGGATTCGAGGTGCAGCCTCACCAGTGCCGAGTACAGGGGCACGATCACCTCCCTGCTCCTGCTGGCCACACTAGTTCTGATACAGGCCAGGATGCCGTTGGCCTTCTTGGCCACCTGGGCACACTGCCGGCTCATGTTCAGCCGGCTGTCAACCAGCACCCCCAGGTCCTTTTCCTCTGGGCAGCTTTCCAGCCACTCTTCCCCAAGCCTGTAGCGTTGCCTGGGGTTGTTGTGGCCAAAGTGCAGGACCCGGCACTTGGCCTTGTTGAACCTCATACAGTTGGCCTCAGCCCATCGATCCAGCCTGTCCAGGTCCCTCTGCAGAGCCTTCCCACCCTCCAGCAGATCAACACTCCCGCCCAGCTTGGTGTCATCTGCAAACTTACTGAGGGAGCACTCGATCCCCTCGTCCAGATCATTGATAAAGATATTGAACAGGACCGGCCCCAGCACTGAGCCCTGGGGAACACCGCTCGTGACCAGCCACCAACTGGATTTAACTCCGTTCACCACAACTCTCTGAGCTCAGCCATCCCGCCAGTTTTTTACCCAGCGAAGAGTGCACCTGTCTAAGCCGTGAGCCACCAGCTTCTCTAGGAGAATGCCATGGGAGACAGTGTCAAAGGCTTTACTGAAGTCCAGTGAATGCATCCCAAACCGACATAAGTAAGACACAGACTCACTGAGGCTAACTGGGCCAACGAGAACGATGACGGCTGCACTGTAGGAGGGCTGACGTTGCTAGAAACAAGAGCGGGGCTGTTAAGGCAAAGGCTCTTTGGCAGCATGACCTGGTGCACAGGAGTGCTGGGCACAGCCACGGGGATCCGTCAAAAAGGTAGGTTTGGCAGCCCTATGCAGGATGTTGGCAGAAAGGCTGCCTGTTCTGGGGAAGCAGACTAAACAGAAGGAAAGAAGCTGAAAAGAGGGCAGAAGTGCAATCAGGTCTGGGTGTTGGCCAACACCGAGAAAGCTTCCATCTGAGCTGGCTGGACTTGGCCCAGGAACTCACAGTCTCAGGACTTTTGCCATTTTTGCATCTAGGTTTCTATTCTAGGTAATGTATCATCATCTGAAGGTCTGGCTCCATTATCTTTGTGAAATCTTCTTATTAAGGATCATGTACATTACAGAAAGACCTTCTCATACCAGACAGATCTAAAAAATCATGAAAAATGTTTGCAAAACCTTCTATACTATGTCAGTGCTATGATGCCTATTTCCAAATCATCGGTTCAACGCGAGGACTGAACAGTAAGCAGAGCACTAATTCCCGTCTCTCCACAAATTTGTCATTCACATTGGTGCTGTCACACCTTTCACATATTAACCATAAACACAAGTTCACTGATGATTTTCTAATTTTAGCTTTATACTGATTCCTAACAGCATCAAAGAAGGGAAAGTTAAACTGAGACATACCACATCCTTGTGAATTCGGGAATGCTTTCCCAGGAGATGAAGTTCTTCGAAACCCGCTTCTACATCCTAGCTGCACACTTGGAGACAGATCAAACTCTTCATCCCGGGGAAAATCAATGAAAGAATCTCCTAGGAATTGCTTGGAGTCCAAATGCAGCAGAAAACCACCATCCTTAATCTCTTTTATAAATGCTCCAATGAGATTTTCTCCAACAATTGCATTTTCTAAAGGGGGAAGATATACAAGAAAATAGCATGAGAGAGACTCCCAATATGGGAACAGGTAACCACACAGAAACTGATGATCTTTACATTAAAAACATAAGCAGATAGAGAAATACAAGCATGTTAGCAAACAGCAGACAAGAATGAATCTGTACAGTGCCTATCAGAGTAAAGTCCTAATCTCAGTATATGTAGAGAGGGCTAAAGAAAAAGCAAAAAAAAAAAACCAACAAAAATGGCATATTCAAAAACTAAAGCATCAGAGAACAAAATTTGATTTCTGAGTTACAAAAATTCAGCAGACGAAAACCAGGATTATCTGACATTCAGATTTAATTTATTCCTGTTTTTTCAATAGGTATCATTTGCTTCTTTTGCAGCATTTTGTTGGTTTGTTTTTGAAAGTCAGCATCTGTAACAGTAAAATAATCACCTTCCATCACACTACTGATATTCAAACATATCCACCTATGCAACAGACACGCTCTTCACAATTGCTGAAGCTGGTGTTGAAAGCTGCAAAACGGCAAATTCACTGTTTTCACATCCTACTCTCTATATTCTTAGTTGCCCAGACAGCTACCCTTTCGATGATTTGTGCAAGGACAATTTTCAGCCCTAGATCAAGAGAGAATTCCCCAGTTTTACTGGACCAGAAGTAGTACAAGAACAGTGTTCCCAGTGGATTTTTTTTGCTATCACATTCTGTTTATCCCTGCAGGCTTTATGGCATTGAATGAAATGTTGGTGTGGTTTACTGCTTCAAATTTGCAAGACAAGGGCCTCCTGTAGCTACAGGTGAAGGGCAGCCCAGTGACCCAGCAAACGGGAAGTTCTACACACTATATACCTTGAGCTTTGTGAGTACACCAATGACCTTGGACATTGAATTTTCACAGAGAGGATGTTATATACATAAAGACAGCGTGAGGAATGTTACAGCTCACACGCTGTACAAAGATTATTATTTTGTGACTGATGTGTCCAAGGCAAATAGCTGAGGGTACTGCTGCCTTCTCACGTGGCGCGTTTCCTGACTTTGCACTGTAGCCCAGGGTGGCTTTTCCGTTGTGCGAGGAGAGAATTTCACAGCCAGGTACAAGGCTCTGGTGACGCGGCGCTGCCCTCCTGCCCGTGCTGAACGGACCGCAGACGGATGATGCTTTTTCTGAAAGGTCATCCTAGACCTTTAATACTGAAAGTGTAGGTGCCCTTTATTCCTTAATGTTGGTCTGTATCTGATTGCTGTTGTGTAGATGTTGTTTCCCCCTTTGCAGAGGAGGGACACGAGGTTTTTACACTTATGGGCTAAAGTGAACAGACCTGCATTAAAGCTGACAGCTGTGTCCTCATAGTCTCAATGCTTGGTTTCCTCCAGGTTGAGCAACCTATCCTGCTGCTGCACTGACACATATTAGAATCAGCAAAATAGCACTTAGTTTTGTTCAACCCCAGGCCAAAATGATACTTAGCTTGCAAGGAAGTAATTGGAGATCACCACATAATCAACAACACTTTGCAAATGTTTTGCCAGAAATTGTCTCATAATTGAAATCGGGAATAAGCAGATTAGCCTTTTAATCAAGCAAATATCCTTCCGAATTGCCTAGTGACTAACTGGAGCAGAATTAAAAATAACCTTGAAATGACAGCTGGAGAGAATTCACATGTAAAAAAGCAGCAAACAGTCAAACCAGTAAGAATCCACTTAGGTCTGCTGAATTCCCTTTAGTCTAAATTTTTCCCCTGTGTTGAAAAGTTCTCAGCACTATTGCTAAATGTGACCCTCCTATGACCACACTATGTATCCATGCATATATAGTATATATACTTTACATTCAGAGTATATAAACAAGTGTTTACCTGTAGTATACATGTTCATGCATTGCAAATGGACAGGTACGTCCTGTAACATCTCAACAGAGAATAAT
This sequence comes from Calonectris borealis, assembly GCF_964195595.1. Lineage (NCBI taxonomy): Eukaryota > Metazoa > Chordata > Aves > Procellariiformes > Procellariidae > Calonectris > Calonectris borealis. The sequence continues at coordinate 9,585,523 of NC_134313.1, forward strand.
TCAGTACCTGCCAGCGTGCCAGCCGCAGGCTCCCTGGTAACATCTTACACAAGCTGCCTTGGTTCAGCCCTTCCAGCACGGTTGGACAGCTTGGGGCCACACTTCCCTGCTGCTCCAAGATGAGCTTCCCGGGACCTTTAGCATGCTCCAAAGCATGGCAGACACAATAGTGCTTCCCTGCTTTTGCTCCTGTTTTGCTGCACAATTTCGGCAATTCAAGCTACTGTGCACCTCATACTTTGTTAGATTTACTGGAAGTTCTTACTAAGCATTTCTCCAGACCCTGGTATACCTTTAGGGACCTGGACTTCTGAGGGGACAGTACATCTTTTCACGTACAGAAATAGCCTGCAAATAGTTGCACCCTGTGTTGTGCAGTGGGAAGAAGTCTGATTTAGGGTTTGCTCCTGTTGAACAAAACACTAATTTTAATGTGAGTGTGATCATACGGTTACCCAGAGTTTATATTGGCCAATGAGAAAGTGAGAGAAAAGAGAAAGAAAAAAAGTAAATTTGTTCTTTTCTTTTTCTTTAAGGAAAATACAGAGCACAAAGACACAGCTTAAAATATCAGTTGTATAGAGCAGGGATTGATTTCCTCCTATCTCACTGATGGGAAATGTTTACTCTATGTTCATCCACCAAAAGCTCATTTTTATAACCATTAGTATTTTTGCCTGTTGAACAGAAAAGAGAAGTTGCTGCAAGTGTTCCTCGCTATTTTAGAGCTGAGGCCTAAGCTACAAAGCTAAATGGCATAAGATCCTTCAGGAAGGGATTTGCACAGCCTCGGAATTTAATACATGAAAATATCTGCAAGAAAAAACGTAATGAAGCATTCATGAGTGATCTAGGTTTGAAGCTCTTCATTGGAAACGTATGCACGCTGCACTTCTCTTTAGCAATTTTCTTCTCAGCTATTTCAAGAGCGAGACTTCTCATTTACCCATAAAGAAACTACGAAAAGAACAAAGCTATTTTAGTAATGTAGATTTTCAAACCGGAGAGCCAATTTGCTCACTCTGTGTAAATACACCAGAAAACACCTCAAACAGAAAGACCCAAAGCTGCCTTAAAAGGTAATGCAAGTTGATGGTGCTAAGAGGATACAGAGAGCGGGTCCCCAGTTGTCTGATCTCCCCAGACTAGACTCATACTGCCTCTTCTGAAACCATACAGTCATTCCCTGAACAGCAATTTTAGTACTACGGGGAAATTATAGAGTGGAGAGAGTCAAAAAACATAATGCACTCAAAGCAGAACGCTTTCAAAAGTAAAGTTTAACATAAAACCAGACATACTTATACTTTGATCCACCTTCTGCAAACTGCTTGAATATTCCTGTTTCCCTTATAATCTGGAGCAACTGAATAGATGTAAACATAAACAGTCTGTAAAGCCAGGAACCACACAACCACTGCGGCCGCTGTCTGCGTCCTGAAGGCTTTTGACCTCGGTTCTGATCAGGCAAAAACTGCTGTAGGGCACACGTCTCCAAGTCCCAAAGTTCGAGGGAAGGACACGTGCAGGCAGAGGTATTTATATTTAGTGCTGGGAACACCACTGCAAAGCAGTAAAACTGGAGAAAAGCTGGCGCAGAGGGCATTTGAACTTGGGATATGTCTTTTATGTCTTTTATTTTAAAAGGAAAACACTGACTGCTTTGAAAGAAGTTCCTTACACCATTCCTAACTCACTTGGGAACCACAGCAAAGATCTGCCACTCAGCGGTCTCTGCATAATTGCTCTAGGACTTCTGAGGTAAGGGTCATTCTTTACTGTCAAATGTAATAAATAGAAAAAGAAAAGGAGAAAAAAGAAAGAAATGAAAAAAAAAAAAACCTTGGAAGAAATTAGTTATATTTTTGGCAATGTGTGAATTGTGTTTCTCTGAGTCCAACCCAATAAAGAACACAATCTTTTCCACCACTAAGGACCTGCCCACTGGACATTAATATCTGGGACAGTTCAACTCATGCCCGATAAAGTAATTTTCACTCTCAGTTAAAGAAGCTGGGAGAGGCAGTCCTATCTGAAAGAAACATTTAATTATAGCTCATTTCCACTGTGCAGTCACAGCCTGAAAAGATAAATATATCAACACCAAAAGCTCAAAAGCACAACTCCAGCATTATAAAGACTCTCCCTGAGCGTTTATACTACCTTGTTAGTGCCTCTTAAGAGCAGACACAGGGAAGCAAAACAATTAAAAGCAAAGCAGGCTTCATAGAAATATCAGAGGAAAAAAACTTACCAATATCATGTAAGTCAGGGAGAGAAGCTGCCGGGATGTTTTCCAGCTGAGTCCTCCACGTGACATTCACCCCCAGGCGGTCCACGCTCAGGCATTCAACATAGACAGTGGAATCATCACAGACAGAAACCGAGCCGGTATTTCCAAAAGCATTTACCTTGAATTCAAAATTAAATGAAACCACGGTTAGTCAAGAACCTCCTAGTTCTTGCCTTTCCCTATTCAGTTGCATTGTGTAAGGCTCAAAGGCAACATTTTCAAAAGGGCCAGTAAAAAAAAAATAGAAGTAGGAAAAGATCGTTTTAGCGGGTCATTGACTCACTGTAAGAATAGTCAAAGGGGTCTTTTCCATCAATATATTTTTAATAAATATTGGACTGATGTGATATGACCTCTATTGCTACAATCGGCTGATCTGCCGATGTGGGGCCAGTGAGACTAAACATCTTATTTTTCCAGTCATCCATATGAGACAGATTGACAATCTTGACAGATTTTGTGGCATTTTCTGCTCTTTCACCTCCCTCGAACAGGCAAAGTTCTACGTTGTGCCTCAACATTTTTTTTTAGTACAAAAAAAAAAAACCCACCAACCACCAAATAAGAAAACCCAACAACAGAGAATAAGGAATTGAAATTACCTGGAGGTGACATAAACCGCGAGCCTTCAACTCATCTAAAATAAATATCTGGAATGCCTGGAGTAATCCAGAGTAGTCAGAACTACAAGTCTTCTCAGGAGGCAGTAGTAGTTGAAAGTGTGTTTGAGCTTGGATGGTCTGAAGTAATTGGAGCTCTAAAACATAAGTAAAAATGCTGTTTAGTAGCCTCTCTATTTAATGTGGAAACTGATTTTCAAAGTTAATTTGAGAAAAGACAACATTGATTTGGCATTTTGATCTTGCATCGATAGCAGCTCCCCATTTCTAGGTGAAAGCAGGAGAGTTGTCTGTAGTAAACAATAAGCAGCAAGAGACATGCTTAATAAATATATATGTTGTGCATTAGAGAAAAAGGCAGGTGATATAGTTATATAATAATAGACATACTTTACGTTGGAGCACTAAATTACAGCGGGATAAGGAGCAATCTGGATCATTAATGATGATTTTTTATAAGCCTTGGCAGATGGGAATTTCCAGAGAACTAGATGAAAGCTGACGTTATGCCAATACTTAGAAAAGAAACAGGAAGACAGGAATTATTGACCTGTCAGCCTCTGCTTTTCTCAGACACAATCATGAAAGAACTTCTATTAAAAAAGGAATTAAATGGTTAAAGCAATTAACACTAATTCAAATGGGCTTTCAGAAACCTAGCTTGTCAAATTAACTAGAAATCAAGTTTTAGGAGAGAATAAATTTGATTGCATAATAATGGCATTGACGTGGGCATCTATAAGAGCCCTCCAATTTTTTGGTAGCAAACCGAAGTGACACAAATCACACAAATCGATGCGAAACGCGCGAGCTCATCAGTCACAAAATGAAAATCTATTTAGCCACTTTTTAGCCAGAATAAAAAAGGTTCAAATTTCGTGTCTCCACTGGAGTTAGGTTGATCCCAGGCTTCATGGAGGGTTTGTTATCTCAGATTGAGCACATGCCACCTCCAAATAGAGCTGGCTCTTATCCCATCAGCCTGGAGAAGCGGCAGAGCTCTGCCTCATTCGCCTCCTCTACAGACCCTCGCTGCATCACGTACAAGTGTCACTGCCGGAGCACAATTCCGTCCCTCGCTCCCAAAAGGAGCGAGCAGTGGGAAAGCCTGGAGAGTGTCCTAGAAGAATAGTTGGAGGGGCCAGAGGACACAAAAGCTTGCTTCTTCCTGCAAGGCACAAAGCCCTCTATCTGTTTAGCTTATAAGAGAGTAGTTAAGAGCTGACTTAACCACAATCCCGAAGTGTACACATAAGGAACAGGAAATAAGATGTTTAAGAGTGTGGGTAATTATCCATTGGAACAAATTGCTAAGTGTTGTGGTGAATACTCCATCATCGTGAAGTTTATTCAATCGCCTTCAGATGTGTTGGGAATTTTTTCTCTCTCCTTAAAACCATGCTCTATTTCAAACACAAATTACTGTGGGAAGTCCTTAGCTTGCATTAAACGGCAGCTTGTATCAGATTGCCACACACTCCCCTCTGGCCTCACAAACAGTCGTTCAACTGCCATCAGGCAAACATGAAAGTTACTTCATAACATGCTACAAAAACCTGGCAAACATGATTACAGACAGAAAAAAGTTTCAGTCTGAAATTTGAAGTTTAACATCATTTGCATTTGGAATAGAAGACCTGGGGTATAGCTGGAAATGTGTCAATACAGCAGTTTCCAGAACGGGTTTAACCGATTCTGGAGATGAAGAGTAGTTGCAAACTTGGCATCAAGATCTGCATTTCTCAAAGTTCAGCACTGCTACAAATTGCCATTTTGATCAGAATGTATCTCTATTTGAAATAATTGAAAAGGCCAACATTAATATCCGATTACATGAGCTCTGAATAGACAACTGGTTCTTCCAAGAGTTAGAGTGCTGTTTTTTTCTTGAAAGAAAAATGGTTTGAAAACTACCACAAGGCAGCCAACAAAGACAACAATAATCCTAAAGAACAGACTGCTGCAAAAAGACGCAGAAGTAACAGTGACTTGATTATGCAAATAAACAGTCAAGTTCTGCCAAATTCAAACATCTGGTGCTCATCTGTTCTTCCAGGACTAAGTGGTTCCATCAGAATCACTTCATGGTGCCTGCACCTTTTAACTCGCAAAGAAAAATCTGCATATAGATTGAATAACTATTTATGGCTATATTATTACAGAAAAGCGGGACCATTTCTGGAATAGGAGCTAGCCAAAAGACAGAGATGAAAATGGCAGAAGACAGGACTAATCTACTGCGCCTTAATTTAGCAACTCCCGTATAACTGTTGTGTCCTATTATTGTCATTCACCCAGTAGCTTTGTGACGAAAGCGCATTTTTTGTACATCTGTTGGCATTGCTCTGCGCCCTTCCCAACCCAACGCAATTCAGACATACTCTGGCAGGCGTGATAGAGCGGGGCGGCTGAGACCCATCGATGCTGTTGCACATCACACTGAAACGACGTGCTGGACGAGGCGCTGTGGAAGCCCTGGCGACACACCAGCCGGCACTGCTGCACGCTTGAATCTTGCCCAGAAATGTTTTCACAGAATACAGCTCCGTTGAGAACAGAGGAGGCACCGAATGGCAGAGCACACTGTGGACCTTTAGGCACATGGGAAAGGGGATATATTAGTGGCATACTTTGAAGGACTTCTAGTAAAAACTCTGCATAACCCTCCTAGAGAAAACCTAGAGAGCACCCTGTGCATTTCCCACTCATCTCAACTTGGATCTGGTTTGATGTCAGCATGGTTCAGTTTACTGATGAAAAGACACATATTGACTTTGATGGGTAATGCATCGGGTCCAGAGAGCTACGTGCATGGTTTCTAAGAACAGATAAGTTTAAAACAGTCATGAATAAATTTAAGCAGGAAATGAGAAGGAGGTTTCTAACCGTCAGCAGAACAAACCTTTACAAAAGATATCCAGTGGAAATAGGCAGGGCCAAAAAAAAAAAAAACCTCAATTCCCTTTAGAGTGAAGTTTGAAAACTTTAAGATCAGGAGCTCATGACTATGGTGTCTTCAACAGCACCAGGATGTTTCTGGTGACTCAGCAGGTCCTTAGCAGTAGTATACAGCTTTGGAGTTGGTGCACAAAGTTTACCTTATCAACTCACTCTGCATCAATACAGTCATTTCAACCCTGCTAGGGCACTGTAACAGACTATTATAGCAGGCTAACTACAATGATAATTAATTTCTACTAATTAGTACAAACCAACAGCTTCACTCAATATTAGCCAAATCCCAACCTAATTACTGAATAAATCTAGTAATAATAAAACTCAGTAATTTCTGAGTTCTAGAGCTACAAAACATAGGAAGAAAAAACAACTTCCTCACTTAGAAATAAATATAAAGAAAAAGATGTTCTCATATTGTACAATTCACTTGCTTGGTGTATGTATAGATCATTTTCCAAACACCAATGCTCAGATCAGTCCCAGCCTCCCTAGTCACTGGAGGAAGGCAAACACTGCTGACGGTTCAGGTCTGAGCAGCCTCTCCCTGCCCTTCTGATGGACATATGGAGATTAATTCCTTAACTTAGCAGCCACTTCAATTAAACCTTAAAAGATTGCAGGACGAATCTGGGATCCAGTGTGCACAGTACATCTTTGTTTTCCAACCCTGAGCATCTCAATACCAAAATAAAAGGCTTTCATATCTGTCTCTCTGAATCTCCAAATGCATTTTTTTCCAAGTCTCCTTTATAGCATCTTTTCTGCAATAACTCTGTAAATAGGGCCACTACATTCCTTCTCTTCACTCACTGATTCTGTATCCAGTCTCTTTTTCAGTAAAGGTGGAAACCTGGCATCCTTGCTTAACAAAATTTTAATAAACCTCCCGAGATTTTAGGACCAAAAGATATCACTGTAAAAGAGATAGTAATACTTATCCTGGCCAATGTAAACTGCATCCACCATTATGTGTAAATTATATTAATATCTCTTAATAAAATCTATATAAAAATCAGTCTATGTCTCTTTATTGCTCTAACACATTTCTATATCCAGCAAGTCAAATCCAGTCTCAGCCGTATGCTGCTACAGTCTTTTATTCTCATACCAATGAGAGCTGGTATGTAAACTAGAAAAATAACCAGTCCCCAAAACATAAGTGATGGATGGTTCCCTGGTGTGGTTCACAGGTTTCAGTTCACAATCAGTAATTTGCTCATTCATCCCTCTACAGATGCCATCTCATTTACTATTGTTATCAAGCCTGCACCATTTTGTCATTCTTCTATTTCTGCCCCAATTTCTCGGTCCTGTAAGAGTGAATCAGAATCCACTTGAATATTGACACTTTTTGCATAGGTGTTTCTAAATATTTCTATAAGGAAATTAATGTCTCCAGGACCTTCTCTGGAAGGCTTTCTCTCCTCTGTCTCCACTCAGAGCTGTGGAAAGTGGGCATGAGGATGGGAGATGCGTGTGGGGACTGCTAGGATACTTGGCATCATCTCTCCAGTGCATGTCAACTAGAAAAAGCTGGATTCTACCTCTGATGGAAATGATTAAGCTAATGAAAACCTCATTGCATGCACTGGGCACTGTGAAGTTATTACTTGCTGTTTACAGCTGTCTGTTCTGATGTTGGAGGAGAAGTTTATCATATTTTCCCACCACAACAGCTCCTTTTGCTGATAGACAAGATCTCCAAGATAGTGAGACAGTACTCCCTTCCCTTTTTCCTGAACAATTATTAGTATTCCCAGGACTAGAGGTATAAGGCTGGATAGACTGAGGGGAAAAATAACTTTTGCTTCTTTATTCTTACACAATAACTAAGTTGTTCAGCCTGAAAAAATTCCATTGCTATATCAAAATCCAGGAAAATCATTAAAGATTATTTCAATTGTATTTCTATGCAGAAAATAACAAATAGCTTTCAGTAAAGCCAGGTTTCCATTATATTTTCAAAGCAGTTCTCTCTCTCAGCTCAGTCTTTTAAAAAAGAAAGGTCATTAATCATTCAGTCGCTGTTTTTTCTAGGAAAAGTACAGCATTACAGGATCCCAAGAAACATCAAATGTGCATGCAAAATGTAAAATCATCTTAGGGGCATATCTCGAGGTACCCCTATATCCTCCTTAGAACATATTACCTAAGTTCCCTTGGAATTTAGGGGGAAATCTAGAAAATGAGCTTTCATGGGGAGAAGGAGATATCAAGGACTTAACATTTACAACTAGTTCTGACTTTTCTCTGGCCTACTAGAAACGCTTCCACTTTTCCCTGTTCACCTTCAGAGTCTATGGGAAAGTCAATCCCTACTGCTGAGTGCCGGATGTTGCGTTGAGTTCCTCCAGCTGGTCCAAACAAAATAAATATCACACAGCCCTGTGTCCCACAGAGACAGTAGCCCACAACCTGAAAGCAGGATGGCAGCAGCACTGTACTTGTTAGACTGAGCAGCTCTGCTTCTCTGAAGAGCTAGAAACCTGTATTGGACTGCTACGCCCACATGGCTACGTCACCCTAGCTCTGGAGCTCATCTCTTCAGAGCTCAGGTGGGCATCTCCACACAACACCACACTGCATGGGGCAGATACAACCCTGGGGTCTCCTTGTGGCTTCTCATAAAATCCCATCTGCATAGCTCTCTATTGGTACAAGAGAGTTCAAAGAAAATGATGCTGGTGGTGGTTTCCAAGTTGGCTGAGGAGTTCTCTAATTGACTAAAATGCCTTACAGCCAGTTGGGCTGACACAATCAGGTATTTGGTTGGTGAGCATGTGTTGCTTTTTATATAGCAGAATCACAAAAGGAAACCAAAGCAATTTCTTATCACATGGTCTCGTTTTCCTAAATCTACCAACAGCTCTCATTTAAAAAACCCAAAAGAGCCATGGAAACAGTAGTGTCCTGCAGACACTTGCTGAAGGTTTTCTTTTTACACCTCTAGTTTCTACTAATCATTACACTTTGGAGCATAGCCTTTAGAAAGTTTAATTTGTTTTGCTTCACTTCAGTGATGGGGAGATGTATAAAGGTCATTGCAAATTAAATTTATCCAAATGCCTCCCATTTGGACATCTCACTGGAAACCGTGAGTGAATTCCAGTGCTTCTCAGGTCTGGTTATGCAGGAAATACTCTGTGAATATGTAGTGTTTTGGCACATCCTTTTCACAACTCTGGTTACAAGCCAAAAATGGCAGAAACATACATTTTTCAAATTTTATTTTAGTCAGTTGAATGGCTTTTAATCTCATAGCCAGCTCAGACTGGAACAGGTTCAAATTTGCAGCAAGCTGTTCAGATTGACTTTTTAGCTAAGCTTAACAGCTCAACTGCTTTGATTTAACCAGTTTTATGAAGAAAGAAAAGTCAAAGATCCATTCCCTTCTCCTTTTGCCCTGACAAAGCACTTGAAGAAAACTGGACATCGTGCCCAGGTAGGTCTGAAATCTGCTATAACACAAAGATAACCATACCTCTTGGGCAAAAGTCTCTGTAAAGGTCTGAACAAAGCAGCTTAAATACAACTAAATACTGGAAAAAGTTAGGATATGGGTCAAGTTCCAGACCTGGGCTTGCTCAAAAGCAATGCATCTCAAGCAAGAACTCACTTGCACATGCAGGTCTTCCTCCGCTTACTCGTGTCCCTGGCACCTCTTCTCCATTGTCAAAGACACACCAGCAGCTCTCTTGATCCTGGCTGCACTGCACGGGTGAGAAAGTCCCGTTGTCCCCTTCACACTGTGGGATGTAGCCTTTGCCAGCTTCTCGTAAAGCAGTTTTAGACTTCAGCATATTACAGAAGCTAGGACCTTTAAAGAGAGAAATTCATTGCAAGATACAGAGCAGAAGACAATAAACTGAGTATCTGCAGAAATGAACTATACTAATGTACAGGATTGTCCTAAATATCAGTGCTTTCGGCCTGTTTTTGTGTAAGGAAGAAAGGTGAGCGATCCTGAAGCCATAAATAATTTGAATCACTATAGAAACGTGAAATTTTACTTCCGCTAGAAAAAATACATTTTTTTCTAGAAATTAAAGTGCAGTTTATATGGGTTTGCATCAATAAAATAGTGGAAAAAATACTGATATTTATTTTGTATGAAGATCTTTTTTTGCCATAAATTTGATAGTATCATTTAGATGCTGATTTTTTTTTTTTTTAAATCAGATTAATCTTTTTGATAAGAATTTTTGAGCAAGGTCTTTTTAAGTGTAACAATACTATTATTTACATTTTAAAATAGTCAAAATGTCCCAGTTTAATACCTTCAAAACTGGAAAAAAACCAACCATGGAACAGCAATATTTATGGTCTCCCACAAACAAAAGAGGGACATGAGCATGCGGAACCATGACAAGAAGATCCAAAAAGTTCAGTCCAAACTTGAGACAAAGTTGGTTCTTACTAATTTCATTCATCTGCTTGTAAACCTGCTTAATGAACCATTACACAATTAATTCCTCAGTGAACGTGCAGTTACTTATCCCTCATCAGGCCTGTTGTAAGTCTTCATGGACTTCTATCATTAGCCCACATATACGAAAAAGGAAGCAGACTTGCTGCGTCAGATGAAAGTACTGTCCAACACACTATCCTCTCCTGAATAATTATCTACTCTGTTACAGGTGTTCCAGGAGAAGGTTTGCCTGAAGCCAGCAGATTATTCTCCCAAATTTTCTATGGGAGATGGCAAGCAGAAAATCACTAGCTAAAGAACTGAAGAAACAAGCACAGCAGAACTGTAGGCTCTTGGGCTGCCCGTACTGCTCAGAAGAGCTGAGCCAGTGCACAGGCTCCAATAGGGCATCCCAGTTCCTACGAGCAGGGATTCTGCAACTTTTTGGATCAACCATCTCCTATGAGACCTCAACCGTTCTCTGTCTTTATTTGAAGACAATACAAAGGTATTATGGATCTAACTGCATTCCATGGAGCAGTTGTGGACCATGTAATACGGACTGACTGACTGCACGTGGCCCAGTTCCCACAGTTCAGGATTCACTGCCTTAGAAATCTCATCCACAAGCCCAAAGCATTTTCTATGGTGGTAAGAAATGGAAGGTAAAACAAAATGCCTAGAAGCCTGTTCATCAGTTTGTCTAGACCGGTTTATTTCTGGTGTCATGAAAATAAAGGATAACTATTTTCATATACCCTTTCAATGTTGATGTGCTTGTAGGAACCCTATCACTGAGGAATTAAACTGTAAGTCCCCTGTGTTTCACGGGCATCATTCTGAAAAGGAAAGTACGTATGCCGCAAAGCATGAGACATTGCCACTAGCGTCACAGGCTGTGGGTAGAGCATTACTCACACTTAGGGTTGCCATCCAAATCTTTGCTGCCACGCTGAAATACTTCTCCTGACACAGGATCTACACACCAAATATCTGTGTCAGATGTCTGTAGCACAGCGTATTCTCCTGCCTACAAAAAAATCAATTACATATCATTGCAGAGCAATGTACAGACACGCCACAATCCATACCCCAAAGGTTGGTTAAAATATTTGATTGTATTTACATTTGTCCGTTAATACAACACATTGAAAAGAAACAGAAAATATTAAAATACAGTCTACCTAAGATAATACACAGACCAGGCCCTGAGAGCAGCAGTATGCAGACTGAAAGCCCATTGGGATGAAGTTCTGGTATAGTCTTGGTTTGAAATGCCCATCTCATGGCTCCATCCTGCTCACTGTCATGTTTTGAGAGCATCACGGACCCTATTTGGGGATACCTGCATCCAGCTCCCTCTCATCCTGACATTCTCTCACAGCTCAGGAAGAAAGAGCCCCCCAAATGTCAGTCAATTCCGTTGTGCATTTTAAGCATAGAGGGGCAAAAGGATGAGGCAGAGCCACCCTGCAGGAGGGCAGCGTAGGCAGGGACAGAGCTTCCTATTCCCGGTCTTCACCTCAAAACTATTTAAATTCTGCCTCATGGAGGGCAACGCCTGCCGTTTGTTTTGTCTTACCCTTTTCTTTCAGGTTAATAGGAATGCACAAGGGATGCTTAAGGAGCACAGACTGAAACGATACGGGCCTTTGGCATGGTGTAAGCAAAACCGGGGAGGTTTTGTTTCTTCCTCCCTCAGTCACGTTAAATCACCTCAAGGCAGTAGGGGACGAATAGATCAGCTGTAGAGGCATCCAGCTTTGAACCGCTCTGTCTCCAGCTGGAAATTAAGGCATTGGTTCGAGATCGCTGACATGATGTCTGGCCTGTAAGAGGGAAAACATACACACACATTAAAATAAAATCAAGTTCTCAAACCTCAGCTGGAGAAAGGGGTACATCCCCAGCAGCTTCGCACGTCTCCATTAGGCTCTGGTACAGCCCCAGGCAGGGAATTCCTAATCAGTGCTTGATAACCACAGAATCACAGGATGGTTGAGGTTGGAAGGGACCTCTGGAGACATGTGGTTGGATATCTGGTCCAACCCCCCTGCTCAAGCAGGGCCACCAACAGAGTGGAGGGTCCATTCTCAAATCATGCAAGCCAAAATCACACATAGTGAAATTTAAATGAACTAGCAAAGCAAGCATGAAATTCCTTTTGCATTTCTTGCAATGGTTAGAAACAAGCTTGCCTCATACATATCATACTAGAATTTTCCAAAAATATTAAAATTTGTAAGAACAGGTAGAGACAAATATTTAGGAAGAAAAACCAACTGACATTTGGGAAGTTCTGCTGCGCGTGAGACCAAGGAATCCATGACATAACGTCCTCTCTCATCCACGCACCAGCAATGACCTGGCCAGGGAAGAAAAGCAGCTTTATTTTAGATGTTGTACTGTTGTTGCGTACTGGGAAGATTTTCATCCTCAGCAGCACTATAGAAAGTGGTCAGTAAATCTAAGTCACAGTTAACTCTGCTATCCAGAGATAATTAGACCACACCTGAGAGCAGTGGTGAGAATGGAAATGTAGCAGCTCTGGTGAGACTCTTCCATTGCAGCCCTATCCTGCAGCGTATCATCTACTCCCAGCAATTTGGTATCATCCACAAACTTGCTGATAGTGCATTCCTTTTCATTGTCCTGGTCATTAATGAAGGCATTAAGCAATACCAGCCCCTGAAGTGACCACCAACGAACACTACTAGCAGTGAGCAACTGAATATCGACTGATTTTTGAGCCCCAGTGAGCTGTCACTTGAGTCCCTTACTCCAGTCAATTTTCCACCCATCTTGTAGACCCACTTCACTCTCTCCAGTTTGGCTACAAGAATACAGGTTTTCCATGTATTTATTAGAATTCTGCTTAGCTTTTCTTTGTTCAAACAGCCCAGAGTATCTTATTAGCAATTGCTCACCTGTGCTCTCATAGCACTGAGTGGGCTCCCAGTTTCCCAGGCCATCACACTGTGGGATGTAAGGGAGAAATCCCAGCTGCGTTGCTTCCCCAGCAGAACGTTTTGAAGTAAAGTGACTCCGCCAGTAGAAATGTAAGACTATAAAAGACAGGTAAAAGAAAGCTATTAGTGGCCAATACAAGATATTTTAAATGCACCGGTTTGCAGACACCTGAATGTTCCCCGTACTTTAGAAGGCAAATGAACAAACGCTGCAAGTACATAAAGGCCGGTAAGTGTCCAAACCTTATATATGGATCGTGTCATACATATAAGACAACTGAAATCAGCTCTTGGCTTGGCAGGCTAATTACACTGATTAATTACACCTGCTGAGTTGCATCTGTTTTTCAGCAAAGTTGAATTTGACATAGAGTACTCTTGCACAGATCCTGGGCGTTAATCCATTTAATTAAGCTCTCATCTCTCTCTCACCTACCTGACCGTGCAGCCAGCTGGAGAGCATAGTCACTGCCTGATAACAGCTTTTCAGAGACCACCACCTCCGTCTCATGGGGCCGAGCAGAACGTAGGAGGTCGTTGTCTGTGAGCTGTATTCCCTTTGCCATCAAGAAGCTTTCTCCAAAAGGGAAGTGGGAACTATTTGATGCTAGGATGAGCTGCTCTGCCTCCTCCATAAATTTCATGGCTTCCTGCTTAACACCTTCACATATACCGGGACCTGTAGGACCAGAGGGTATTTTAATGCCTTTTAATGGTCTTTTAATTAGCCTCTTCTGTTTCCTCCTGCACTTGCTCGGTTTTGAATTGCTTAATGAAGCAAGCAAACGAGACCCGTCAACACTTAGCTATACAACCACAAGAGTCCAAGAGTACCAGGAATCACCCAAACATTCTCCAGGTCTTGGGCCAAAGCCTTGGTATTTTTAAGTTACCTCCTCATCATCGGTTACAAATGAAGTTATACATCCCCACAGAACTGTCCTCAGTCACTGTCATAAAAAAGTGGATAATCAGAAAAAAGAGTGAGAAAGGAAACTGAAGGTATATCCCTTGGATCCCGAGTGGCACCTGACACTTGGCCTGTCCTCTATATATCTACTGATTCAGATATGGCAATTCAACACACTGAACCAGCTCAGTGAAAGCTTCTCCGCTAAAACAACTCTCTGCTAATCTGCTTTGTCCCCTTTATTCCCCATTTGCCCACAGGACTGGCATCTCCAGCACTCCTTGCCCATTTGGAAGTTTGCCATTCATTGTCCTGTCTTTTCCTCCCAGCTGGAAAATTACTATGTGATGAGAATGGTTTTAGTGACTACATTTATAATATAGGTCATCTGCTGAAGTAACCCCAAAGACGCTTTGGTGGAGATGTCTAGACAGAGGGCTTACCAAACTTCAGTGCTGGCCTCACTCTTCTCCTAGTGACTTCTAGGGGATATCTGTTACTCTTGACTGCATAGTAAGAAACAGTAAAGAAAATTCCTCTTGCCTCATTTTAAGGCATTATTGAAAGTCATTTACATCATAGTGTAATCATGAGTTTTCCATACAACTCTTCACACACTGTTTCTAACTTCAAAGTGTCCTTTGCGGTCTGGTTAAGTATCTTCTGCAAAAGCATTATATGTCCAAATTCCAAATTATAAAATCTACACAAACTTGATATGGAACTTTAGCCCTCCTTATTCCCAAAGTTGAGACACACTTATTTACCAAAAATGAGTTACCCCACCTCTGGCGGCCAGCAACAATGGCAGTATTGATGAACTTTCTGACAAGTCATTGTCTCATACCTCACAGCACTTGAAAGACTTTCCTCTTGTGGCATAAAAGCAAAGACCAGAAACACTGCTACTTATGTGCCAGAAATTCTGTTACTTACATGCTGGGACCTGGTTCACTTCTGTCTTTGTTCCTTGCAGCTCTTCTCCTTTGCTATCAACACACCAACAATCACGAAGTTCAAAGTGGCTTAATGGAGCGCTGAAATCAGTATAGGGTCCTGGGTAATAGGTCAATTGCTCATTCAGAAGCTGCCAGAATGTATATGGATCCAGTAAAATGTTCTCAGATGCATAGGTCACGTTTCCTTCCAGCACTTCAGGTGGGAGATCAGTGAAGGAGGAATACGTGGTGAATGCTGGGAAGACATTCTGGTGCCCAGCCTCATACAAAGCTTTAATAAAAGCTGAAAAGCCTTTGGAAGATGCCTCTTTATATCCAGTTATGATGTTAAATAGATTAGCAAGGGGCAGGGGTTTGCCTTCATTGTTCTCTGCAATCCACCTTTCGTACCACTCAAAGGCTTGCTCAGAAGGTCCACTGCACTGCACCGGCCTCCAGGCACCGTCAGCATCGCACTGCGGGAGGTAAATGCTGGAGAGCTGAGCCAGGGCGCCTGGATCTGACAACAGGAGTTTCACAGCCTTTAGGAACTCCTGACCAGCTGTTACTTGGCAAGAACTTGGGCCTGGGGAAAAGAAACACATGCATAGCATGTCTTATGAATGCACTGAAGATATACAATATCCCCTGCCCCCTAGTACTGTAACACCATTACTAAAACTTTGTCACTTATCCCAATACTAACAAGAATATTTCTGCCTTGTTATTAAGAGGGCCAGTGCTATTAAGCTCCCATGCTGAACCAGGGTAAGATTTCCAAAGGCATGCGAGCACTGAAAGATGCATATAGATATGATTTTTTAAAATATTTGAGCACATTAGGTGCCCGTAGTTCTTCCTGGGTGGGACAGGTGCTTGATGCCCCTAAATGCCTTCCTGAATCTGTTCACACCAACTGAGTATGTTCAGATACACTTGGTAATCTGGCAGTTAATTCTTATTCAGCCAATCCTTGCAAAAGCAACCATCTGAATAGTAAGATAATACTGATTTTATTTCCCCTTGGATCTAACCAGAATTTTCAGATTCTGTTGTCCTCTCTTCCTGTTCTCTACTGAATATTGCAGCTGAATATAAAAATATCATCCTTCAAAATGGTGGAGTGAGTTTGTTTTGGAAGCCTTTTCTGCTGTCTCCAGAGCCAAATTTCATTTTGCCACCAAGCAGCTCTACAAAGCTAGCAAGATATAGGAGCTCTTCCCCTTTTGAGCACCAGAGAATTATGAACCTTTTTATTTTTGATTGCACTACAGATGGGTTGCTAGATATAAATCCCCTACCAATTCAGATCATTGTAATAAATTCCCCACTACTTCTGTAAACTGCTATTCAAAGGAGCTCCTTCACTATGTACCACTATCATCTGCTGGATACTCTGCTATTCCTTCCAAAATGAGAAGCAGGCTCTTCTCTTGGTCTGTTCTCCCTGTTGATGTGCCATTTTCAGTTCACAGGAGCTTGAAAGACAAATACCCCTGGCCTATGTGCTTTCTTCTTCCTTTGTATTACATTACGAGAAGGGCAGAAGCAGCAGTTCATAGTCTATAAGCAAGTCGCAACGCCAAATTGATGTCTGACAAGTTATTTGCGACTCACTTTTCTGGCCTGACTGCGTGACCTTATGAGAAATCTATTAGCCTTTGAATCCCTCTCCTATGTTTGGACTCCTGTGACATCCTACCAAGTTGAGGATATATTCTTGAGCTAAAAGACTAAAAAGTTCATGGTTTAAGGCACTGAAGTTCTTCAGTTCTCAGGACAAGGATGAGCCGGTGACCGTGCCCAGGTGACTTGGTCCTGGAAGTAAAAGGCCTTTTTCACTTGGCATGGGTCAGTCGGTTACACAGATGCTCCAGGTCTCATGGGCATCATAGATGTTATACACACTAGCTACACACTTAAGTAGAGACAGATGCCAATGACATGCTCTTCAACAAGGCAACACCTCAGGCTCCTCTGTTTTGAGTGTGCCTACCCTAACCCACTGAAAGAAGAGGGGACCATCGTTAAGACTTGGGATATCAAGGTTTACGTACACTGTATTTCCCACTATTCCCCTGCAACTGTAGGGCTGACTCGCTGTCCTGTTAGGGGACAATATTGTTTGTATACATCATCCATACATTTCCAGATATAATCAGATATGAAGAAAGAATCACAAAATTTCAACACAATAAGGAAGCATCTTTAAATTCCCAGTCCCTAGGACTTACATTGCATCGGCTTTCCAGCGTTTCCCCTTATTCCTGGAATAGTCTTGCCATTCAAATCAACACAGAAGCAATTCGTCCCATAACACTGACGTGGCAGAAAGTCTCCATCCTTGGTACAAGAAGGAATAAAAAGATCTGATCCCGCAGGCAGGCTTTGCTTCAGGTTTTGCAGGTTTCTCCTTTGCTTCTCACAATTAGTGGGACACCTTGGACGTTTGCCTTGAACTCTTGAGCCTGGAACTTCCTTACCTGAAGTGTCCGAACACCAGCACTCTCCTGCATAGCATTGAACTTCCTCGTACCTCCCCTCCTTGGTGCATGTTGGAACAAACAGGTCCCTTGGCTCCTCACCACAGTCTTCGGAACCTAATGCTAGTTTCACAACTTCACCTAAATCTTCAGCAACGCTTTTGGGGACAGAAATCACTTGTTGAAGAAAAGTGAAGAACTCTGGTAGTTCCAGAAGAGAGGAAAGGAATTTCATCATATTCTGATTGTCCTGTAGAATTACTGTGCGGCCAAAGCTGCCTACAAGGGGTTTACTCAAAATGGAGCTCCCCTTTGATACCTCCAATGAAAATGCCTCAGCTGATTCCAGAAGGCCTTGGCCATTATCCCTTTCTGCCACACCCTCCTGTGGGAAAAAATGGCCAATGCTGTATTTCCCACTAGTGCCAAGTGCCCCTGTGAAGTTAAACTGGATTAAATTCTTCAAGAACTTTCCTCCAAAGAGGTTTTCTTGGAAACGCTTTGGATTGGCAGCAAATTGCAGTGCCACTTGAGCCAGTTCCCTTGATGGGAACAACCCTGTGATGGCTTCACTAAGGGTGGTTTCTAGCCCAGGAATCTGGCTGACATACGGGCTTTGTGCAACAGGGGACGACAATCCAGAGTCTAGAAACAGCTCTTTGAAGGAGGGAGGGCAGGGTCTTGAGAAGCCAGCTATTTTTTCCAACTGCATATTTGGCACAGAAAACAAATTGGGCTGACTGAAGTACCCAGCAGGGCCATAAAAGATCCTTGACAAGGCCCGTCGTCTCTCAGAGATGCACATTTGTTCTTCACCTAGACAAAGATTAAAAAAAAAATGCAAATTTTGGAACTCCAAAAGCTGTAACTCTATGGCTATCTTTCAAGCAGTCTTGGCAGAAACCACATAAAATTGTAGTTTAACCTGTCTCTAGTTCCTCAACTATACATCACGCACATTGATAAGGAAATTTGAACTGTTGTTGAATATGGTCTATAATTAAAATTCTTCAGTCAAGACACAAAGTGAAAGGAAACATTCCTTCACCACGTCTGAGTTGTCTGCTCTGTAGTCTTTTTCTGGTTCTATTGTTTCCCAACGTAAATCATGTAAATCCTCATTCCTGTTCCTATGGCTGAAAGAACGAATAAAGTCTTTTCCAAATATGTTAACTGTCTGGTAGGATGCCTGCTTTTAATGAAAATCTCCGATGATCCAGGCACAATATGTGAACCTAAGAAAGAGAAATAGACTGCAGAAAAACAGAAAGTTATTTTAACCAATGCCCATTAATGAGGAATTTATGGAGGCTTCCTACCTAGATCTTCAGTTTCATAGTGAAGCGTTCATTACAAGAGGTTTGAAAAGAAATTGTTAAAATTAGCAGTAATAGAGTGCTAAGGACCAGATGCCATTCACAAATGAGCTCTAAAGGAAAAAAATACAAAATTTCAACAAAAATAGTCAAATGTCAGGGTACTGAGGGTACCGACAGTGTCCCTGGCCACCCATAACCTGGGCCAAGCTCTGTCATAGGTGTGTCTGCATCCAGTCCCTTCTCTATGTTCATACACAGACAGCAGTGCCTCCGAGTTAGGATGCAATCATCACTGAAAAAGGACCTCTGAAAATGTCAGCTTAAGGCTCAAAAGACATCAAAAAAGGAAAGACTTAGTATATATAAAGACACAGACAGGATGGTTATGGCACTGACTGGATCTCTGGAATGCACGCAGCAGCTTGAATCATGTGCCACATGGTTACCTTTCCTTGAAAAGCAGCAGAATTATAGGGAAGGGATGCAAAAATATTCTGAGGACAGAACAGCTTTTCCAGTAAGAAAGACTATTCAGCTTTGGCAAAAAAAATATGATAAAGGTTTTTTAAAATCAGGATTCTCCACATCATTCACAATAGACAATTATTATTCGGTATTTCTCACAGTACAGGAATTAGAATGAAATTTATTGCCAGAGGATGCTAGGAAGGATAAAAGGTTAAAGAGCAATTAGGCAAATCCCTGGAAGATGGCTCTATGGAGGAGTGCTGAACACGATGATCTGGGTTCAGCCTCCAGTCTGGGGACTCCCTAACCTGCAGGCAACAGGGAGGATATATGGAATCTATATGCATTTCCCATGTTTCTCACGCTTTCTCCCTAAGCACCACTGCTGTCCCTGAAGGGGACAGGATGGTGGAAAAACAGCTTTGGTCTGCTCCAGCATGGCCTCCCTTGGGCTCCCCGCCCCATCCCCATTTATTCCACATTCAGCCAATATGATAAAGCAGTCATAAATCCTGTTAACAGTAAGGATAAAAGCTGGAAATCTTTAAAGCTGCTAAAATAGATTAGCAAGTAATCTGAGGCTCTGTGATCAGTGTCTCTCTTACTCCTCCTTTCGCACCCTTGTCCTGCTCCGCAGGTCCTGGCAGGGCCTCAGGGTCCCTCACAGTGGCTCCTTTGTAAAGGCATTTTCTGGAGGACGGGCCCCTTCTGTTTTCAGTATTGGCTCTTGGTAAGAGGGATGAAGAACATTCCTCTGGGGACCAGTAAATTAGTGTGAGCCACAATCCCACAAGTATGCTAATATGAAACAAATGTAGGATCGTGGTCTTTAAAAGCTCTCCCCTCCTACCCACTGTTGAATCCAGTCAAAGCAGAGTGAGAAGGAATAAACAGAAAAGCGCTGCTGGAGTGAATTTACTGTAAAGGTCTGAAAAGGAGCACGTCCCTATCAGGACTGCCTGGTGCCCCAGGTCACGCGAGTACCCGACGTGCTGCCCACACCTACATCTCTGCCTCCTCCAGCGTTCACGCTGCTGAGTGTGAGAGTCGAAGATATTAAAGAGAAATAAACCAGAGCAGAACTGGAGACACGCACATGGCATACAGCTATATCCTCATGAAATACCTTCTCAGGAGTTCGTCTGCAAAACCTCTGCAGAAATTGTTCCTTGCTTAGATTTCCTGAGTCCGCCAATAAAAGCTGCAAGCCGCCTCAAGTCATTGCCCTCCGCCCTCGCCCCCCCCCAAAAAAAAAAAATCATCAGGAGGGCTCAGCAAAGCACATTCGAAGAGAAAACAACCAGTCTCAAGATATGGCGAGGCCTCTCAGGGGTTCCCTTGCAATATCCTTGGTGACCAGCCTCGGAGGCATGCTAACATTTTCATTTCACAGTAAGCCTGTCGGTGCCCAGAGCACTCCGAGCGCCTTGCAGCCGTGACACCCAGGGTAGGTTCCTCCTTCTCTATCTGCGTGGTAAGACTGCGTCTCGCAGACAGAGCAATTACCTTCCCCGAAGGCGGCCCCCGCGTTAGGAGCTTGTGCTCCCCCAGCCCTCCAGCGCAATCCTGAATATTTAGGTAGTGCGCTTCGGCGTGAAGGTTTTTAACTTTCCTCCTCCCCTCCGTCCCTTTGACATTTCTGCTGTCATTTTCAATTGGGACACTGATTTAATGGTGTATTCTTAATGAAATCTCTCAAAGCCCAAACCACACACCTTTTCCAAATAGTTTGGGGTTTTTTTACTGGATTTGGCAATTTTCATGGCCAAATATGCAGTGACAGAGATGGGAAAAAAATGCTCAGGATGAGAGATGCCTTAGAAATTCCATAGCATTTCACCAAAGGAAGGAGGAGGTAAAACCCAAAACCACCATCACTGGCTTCCTTATATTACCCCAGATATTCTGACCTAACGCCCCAGCCCCTGGAGTCAAGAGACAGATACCACGGCTGCAGAGAAAAGCCTTGCTGTATGCAAAACTAAAAGGCTAAACAAAGGTCATAAAGGAAAATAAAAGGAATATGATATTTAATAACTTATAAGAATGGGGCTTTTAACCCCAGGGAGGTTTTTCGATCCCAGTTTTTGAACACCAGAATCTGTCAGAGCCAAGAAGGGAACTGATCCTTCAGGTTTCTTTCTAAAGACAAAATTCCCGCAGTGGACGAAGTGTTTGGAGAGGGAAGGTGAACAGGCCTGGCTTGAATTTGGAGCATACATGGATCTACAAGGCAACGGTGCTCGTTAGCTCCTGTTTTCTTCCTACATCTCCCACAGACCAAGTCTGGCCTTTCGCAGACACCAGCTGGGGGAAGCTCCGAAGGACAACGGCTGGCATTTGCACCACACTTTGACCATTACCATCGAATTGTTGCCCCCATCTCCCTTTGATTTTTCCAAGAAAAATAAAAGTGATGCACACAGACTGGACTGAGTAAATGAACACAAAAGATGTACTTGTTCTTCCTTTTCCAAACCTCATACATACCGCAGGCCGGGGCCTGGCCTCGTCTCTTTGTGCCCTGGACCTCTTGCCCTTTGGCATCCACACACCAGCACTGTCCTCCCTGCTGACACTGCACTGGCGCGTAGCCCCCATCAGCATCACAAGACGGCACGTGGGCGTGCTGGTAACGCCGGGCTGCGTGCCGCTCAACCTCACACTTTGAGGGGCCTGGAAGAAAAACAGTATGCGTTAAGGAGGAAAAGCTTAAAGTTTCAGAGTCATCTCTGCTTGAGCCCATCATTTGACTATTTTGGGGGGAAAATAAGAAATAAAGTTTAATTTCCTGACTGTTTTCAGTGAAACTACAAGTACCAGCCCAAAACGCAAATTCTCCATCCTCTTTTCCCCTGGAGAATTGGCCCCAGGGTTTTCTGCTGTAGGTATAATTTCTGAAAACTAAACAGAAAATAAAACCTCAACACATTTTTCAGCCATAGTCATGGGTAGGCAGAGCAGCAGCATCTACTGGCAGCCGTGCTGGGGGCTAGGTGAGCTCTGGCCCTCAATGCAAATGCAAAGCTGGTCAACAGACACAGATGTACAGCTTGGGAGACCAAGACGCAAATAAGGATCAGTGTTTCTGGTGAGAACAAGGCATTGCTCCTGCAAAAGGATCTGCACCTGACTGTGGAGATTTGGTCTGGGACCACCCAATTTCTTTCATTTCCCTCCGCAGGGATCTGAAGACCCTATTCCTGTCAAACTGGCCTTAATGGCAGAGAAGCCAAAACTCCATAAAGCAAATTTTCTGAGTTATGATCTCTCCAATACTAGACACCACCCTTCCAACAGAAATTTTCCCTGTTTATATAAACCTGCAATCCTACAGCCTAAACATTTCTCACCTTCAAGAGCTTTCCAGCTACACTCAGCTATCAGGTTGAGGCAGCAATAGCATCACATCAGAGCAACCAGCAATGGAAGTCTGACAACTTTCCTAACGTGTGTGGCTTCAGGTGGTGGCGTGAGATCTGGGTAAGTCACCAAAGCAGCCCCTGTCAGCGGCTGAGGAACGTGATCACATCTCCATCTTGTGGCTGTTGCAGCTTCATCTCTGCCGACAGCCGCTGCATCCCTAGCTGCAGTCAGAGCTTATTGCACAACACTGTGCAGTGGGAGGGGGAAGATGCTTTCCAGACTCCCCAGAATGATCAGCTTGTCCCAGAAATAGAAAAACCGTGTGACTATGTGGCCAGAAGACTTACATCAGTATCTGCTTAATATCTCTGGTGATGCAACTCCTTAGCGAGGACAACAACGTCAGAGGAATTTGGATGGGAGGATGAAGGATCACACCAGGGGGTTCAAAGTCCCCCCAGCCAAGGCAATTCTCTCGGGCTCTGGTGTAGGAGAGTGAAGGAGGTACCTGACCTCCTGTCCTACAGAGTTCACTGCCCGTAGGCAGAGGAACTCTCTCCCCATTTGCCTGCCCCGACCGGGGAGGGAACGGACCCAAGGGCAGATGCAGAAGTTCAGCCTTGCTGGCTAAGGCACTACAAACTCTTGCGTAGCCTCCTGGGGATCGAGTGTGTTGTGGCCAGTGTAAGATCCTTCCTATTTCTGAGTCTACCACCATAAATTAGGGAGCATTTTCTCAGACTTCTAATTTAATAAATCATCAGATCCATCTCCAGAATCTCAGGACAAGAGATGCAGAGAGTTCATGGGCTTTCAACTAACACGAACTTCAAGTGCGTGGGAAAGCGCAGATCAGAGGACAGGGACAATCTGCTGATAAGAATATACAATCCAGAGATTAAAAGTCAGCTGCAATTCAGGGACCTTGATTCTTGCACTGAAGCTCTGATATTATATGCTTTTAGTGCAAGAGACTCCTAGAACGACTCTTCCCAATGGCAGCTGTCACATATAATCTCCAAAATTGTCACCTTATTTACAGGGTGTCAC
Source organism: Calonectris borealis (assembly GCF_964195595.1). Lineage (NCBI taxonomy): Eukaryota > Metazoa > Chordata > Aves > Procellariiformes > Procellariidae > Calonectris > Calonectris borealis. The sequence goes on from NC_134313.1 coordinate 9,609,305, forward strand.
CTTGGTGCTACTTACATCTGAACTTGCCAGAGGTAGCTAGCTGAACCCCCAGAAACCGCCTCTGCAGGATCCGATACATGCTGGTCTCCGAGAACATGCGGGCAGGCTCCAGCGCAGAGAAAATTGTGTCGTAAACTTCCTCGAGCAGCAGTTCCAGGCCTGGGAAAGAGAGGCTTTTAGCACAGAGCCTGGTTTTAAGACTGAAGTCACCTGCTTTACACCAGAGTAGCAGAATTGGAAGCCTATCGGGAAAAAGAAAACCAGTCCTCTAAGCAGGCCAAATGTGAACTTATACCACATAACCCTAATGCACCACACCACATAACCCACTGCCGAGTGCCCAGTCATTAGCTTCGTGTCTTGATATCTACCAAAACAAGCAGAAGGAACTGCGGCACTGTGCTGTGGTTTTGTTAGGTTCAGTCTGCAGTAGAGTAATTGGTGGAATTTTAGAAACTGATGTTGCTAAAAAACAATTCCCAATCATTTTGGTTGTATACCAAAAAAAAAAAAAAAAAGATGCACAGTAGTTTCCCTGAGCGCATGAATTTTTTGAGAACTTCTCACCCTTGTGGGAATTAAATGTTGAAGTTGTCATCTTTGTTTTAATTTTTAAAACCACAGCGTCTAAGGAAGAGGAGCTGGAAGTCCTAAAGCTCCTCATTCCTCCTTGTTGGAAAAAACATTCTTTCTTCTAAAGTGTCCCATCAACTATTAACATGCCCAAAAGGTATTTTGAGGCTATGAGAGAAAAGGAAGGACCATCTGATGTTGCCGCCCATGGCAGAGGGGTTGGACTAGATGACCTAGGGACATGGTGTAGTGGGCATGGTGGTGTTGGGTTGCCGGTTGGACTCGATGATCTTAGAGGTCTTTTCCAACCTTAATGATTCTATGATTCTATTCCTTTAAAGGTTCCTTCTAACCCAAACCTTTGCATGATTCTACCTGAGCAAGCAGAAAATACTTCACTCTCCAGGCCCTTTATATTCCCCTGCATTTGCTAATTGGACTTGTTAAATACGAGGCAGCTTTCTAGTGTAGACAGAGGTTGGGTATTCAGAAATCCTATTCCACCATCCCAGAAAGGACAGGATTTGCTCCCGGGCAGCAACGCCATTTGCTCCCGACTGAAGCGCTGCTCCTAGGGGTGGGATTTCGCCAGTGAGCTCCAGTCTTTCCTATGGGCACTACACTGGTCACAGTGGTCTTACCCTTTATAAGAATGAAGCTGAAGTCCCAAATGAAGCTGAAGACCGATAGTTGTTATTTCCCTCGGGAATTCAAACCCGCTCAAGTTAAAGGATCAGATGCTGGAGGGTACTTACCGGTGCCTGCCAGCTCTCTCCCCAGGCTGTCTGCGCAGTAACAGTACCCAGAGACCTCCGGGAACGTCTTCCGCAAGGAGCTGAATGTTTGGAAAGCCTCTGGGAGCCTGGAAGGAAAAGCAGTCTCCTGTGAAGAGCCTGGGGAGGCACATCGACAGCAACAAAGCATCATCTGTGTTTTCCTCCCGAATTTGTACGGCAAGGATGTCCGCACAGCACAAAGCCATTACAAAGCCCTTCGGTCTCCTTGTGGCAACCAGGCTCTGACATGATCCAAATCGGTGTTTCAGCAGGCTAACAAGTCTCCTAAATGCCATTTCTTTAAGCACCATTTTTTAAGCAAACACAGGACAATAAGATCTCCCTTCAGACAGATTTCTGACTCTTCCTAAGCAAGTACCCAAGAAAATGAGTACCTAACACTCATTTTCAATTCTATTCTCATCTTTGAAAGCTTGTCAAAAAGTGTAAAAATGGACAGACGTTGGCTTAATGTTATTACAACATCCATTCATTAGCTCCTTCCACAAATCTGCACAGAATGGCAGAGTGCCTAAACATACAGGTTGCTTCCTCTACCCTACATGCTACATACGCTTTCTGCACTGAATTAAGCACAAAAGCTGATAAAAACTTCACTAATGTTTTTCATTTTGAGAGCACAGCTGAACAGATTCAGGAGAAAGGGGTTTTAACATGTTACAAGTAAGATTGACTCTTACTTCTGGAGATCAGAGACACCGGTTTCCAGTATAATATTCTAGGAGTAACAGCAGCCAGATTCTAGCAAAGCAATGATTTAGGAAGGAAACTTACTAGGGTCAGAATTGGAAAAAACATAATAAATGTGATCTTAGCTGACAGACGCTCTAGGGTTTCTCCAAGCAAACAGAAGATAAGGTTTTCTAGATTCAGGCAATATGATCAGCAGAAGAATTTTGCCAAGTTCCAAAACAATCGTATTATTTTACAGACACATACCCTTACCCTGAAATACCGTGAAGGTCTGGAGTACCAGCTGCATGTGGCTCATTTGGGAAAAATCTAACAACAGGAAAATGGAATTTTGTGCTCAAGACATTCAGAGAATTCACAAAATAGGTTTTTACCAAGGAAGGACACTTAGCAAGAGTCATGGTAGATTAGGCCATGATCAGCTGGGAAACAGGTTAACGTGCCAAAGCACTTTACAGCAACTCTGTGAAAGTGGGGCTATGACCAGCCTCAGCTCCAGTGCCACCCTCCTGCAGCCTCAGGGCTGCTCTATGGCACGGGCAGTCGGCAGCGCCCCTAAGAAAAGCAGCGAAGCCCTTCTCTGGCTCAGAGCCGGCGGTCAGGTGAGAGGAGTGGAGCCATGGCCCTTTGCTACCTTCAAGAGTCTGCCTGAGAGCTCTGCCACCTCTTGCCAGGAGAGCTGAAGCCGTTACTGCTCCCTCAGTACGTCAAAGCACAAGCTGGGGAATCATAGAATCATACAGGTTGGAAAAGACCTCTAAGATCATCGTGTCCAACCATCAACCCAACACCACCATGCCCACTACACCATGTCCCTAAGGGCCTCATCTACACGTCTTTTAAATACTTCCAGGGATGGTGACTCCACCACTTCCCTGGGCAGCCTGTTCCAAGGCCTGACCACTCTTTCAGTAAAGAAATTTTTCCTAATGTTCAATCTAAACCTCCCTTGGCGCAACTTGAGGCCATTTCCTCTTGTCCTATCGCTAGTTACTTGGGAAGCAACACGAAGCAACAGCAACCCCTGGCAGAGGAAGGGGCTGGTAACCCCGGGGCTGTGCTCCTGTCTCAGAGCTTGCACATCCCTGCGTAGCACTGCTTCGCTCTGGCACTCTCCCACGTCTTCAAATTAAAAGCCCACTGACCCCCTCCACCTGACACTGGCATGCTAAAAGCAATCGAAATGTCATATTTCAGGGCACAAAGGGACTTCTGTCAGCATTGAATCAATGCAATTTAAGATATAAACAGCTAAATGCCATCTTTCTATGTTCTTCTACGTACACAAGGATATAAATGGCTTGGGGCATTTCAAGAGCTTTCTGCTGCCCTGAATTACCATGCACTGGCCACTGCCCAATCAGGAAAATGATCTTTTCTCTTCTTAGGAGGGCAATGCCCTTATATTCAAAGGCAGACCTCTGCACTGCTCATGTCCTTGGAGCTCACCACCTCAGCATCTCAACATCTAGCTGAGTGAAACAGGATGCAATGAAAGAATTCTACATGCTGCTTTCTTTCATCCTCATCGTTAAGAAGTCACATGCATAATTATACTACTTTTATATGGGGCAGATGTGTAGTCATATCCTGTCATTCTGGGTATTTTTGTTCCAAGTTGAGAGTACAGCTAAATAAAGTACAAACGGATATAAATTAGGCCCACACAAACAAGAGAACAGAACTTTTCTCACCTTACTTGGAAAACTCACTTCCTACCGCTTCTTTTCTTATCTCAGCCTCTTTTTAATCACAGCCCCCGAGATGAGAAGTGATAATACAGAGTACCTCGCCTATCAGACCCAGTCCAAAACAACGGCTGAAGGAAAGATGACTACATTTAAGTCATGGATAAATTTATAGTGTATCCATGTGTTTCAACAAGAACGCTTGCACTCAAAAATATGGGAAAGTAAATAAATGTGAGGTTGTTGACCTTTTCATCCAACTGTGAGTCTCTGCTCTTGGCTTCCAACAAAGATAACTCATTACTGATCTTCAAAAGCAGGTTTGCAAGTAAACCCTTCTATGTTTCTATGTGCAGCTCAAGTTATAGCTGCCTTTCTCATTGACTACTCAGAAACAGAGGGAGAAAACCAAATCAGTTTTTTTTCCACTGCCAACAAAATAATACATAATAGGGCAGAACGTCCAGTGAGCCGGGATAAAGACACAGACACAAGCTCTTCAGCCTGATGAAAATTATAACAAGAAAGTAAAAAGATCCTCCTCGACTTCTGATTTTTTGATCTTTCTCCCCAGTCTGCTACAGGGCCTTCTCCATGGCCGCTCACCCAAGCAGGACCCGGGCACAGTCCATATAAAATAAGTCACAGCAGCCAAGTCGCCAGGGTGAGGCAGGAAATTTGGGCTCATCTTTCTTTCCAAAAGTCTTCCTCTTGGGAAAGTCTTAGCTCTAAGTTTCTGAATTTCTCCATTTATCTTTTTTAACATACTGATTTATTCTGGAATATTTATAAAGGTGTAAGGAAACAATTTGGAAAGGGAGTTAGTCTGACATGTCTAGATTTCAAAAATCAGTCTGTGGAACCAAAGAAAGTTGGTCCACTGGTTCCACATGGACATAAAATATGGGTTTAAATCCCTGTTCTGCTATAATTCTTTGCTGTGGAATTCATCCCTTCAACTCTCTATTCTGGCCTCCTGTTGATGGGCCAGGATAATGACATTTCAGGCAGGAATAGTGTGAAAATGAATATATTCATGAACTGAGATACTCAGATATGATGGTAATGGGTTAAGTCAATGCCATAATTAGAAAGTAGACAGCTGGGAGTGAAATGATCCTGCTGTGATTAATTACATGACACAGACACAAGAAAAGCCCAATCTCGCAGGCCTTTGCAGACAAATCTCCCAATAGGAGAAAAAAAATGTTACCTTAAAGCACTGCTTTCTCCTCTGTAATTGCTCTTTCAGAATTTCCACGGGCCAACAAACAAAACAGTGAAATTACTTCGCTCTTGTCAAAATAACCTCTCCCAAAGCTCTGACAAATTTGCACTCTGCATTTGGGCCTGCCTTTCAGTTTTGCTTATATTAAAAAGGAAAACCCTCAAAACGGCAACATTGACATTTACAATGAAATGCCTTTGCCATTTCAGAGCCAAGTCAGAATGAGACATTACATTTACTCCACTGCCCTCCACCGGAGAAATATGTTGTCTGAGATGCCAAGATAACGGCGCTTCACAAGAGACCAAAAGGTTTCTCTGGGGTGTCTGAACATCTGCACCAAAATGAGCTCCTCTCCCTGTGGTTCCCCTTGTCCATCCCTTATTTCTCCACCTGAGCATTAATTCCCAGCTACTCCACAGGACAATGGCTTCTTGCTCCCACAGATAAGCATTTGATCCAAAGTTTTGAAGTCTTCCCCAGCCCGCTCCAACCACCCGAAGCCAGTCTGTATGTCAGCACGCCCCTTCATCGCTTGCTGGTTCACCTGTGAGAACAGCCCTGCTCTGCCTAAATGGACGAGAGTTTCCCACTCTCTCATGGAACTTGCTCTTTGCATGTTGCCACTTGTCTGTCTGTCCATCTGTTTTTATCTCCCATATGGAATGATCTTTTCTACCTCATATATACATTTGAATTCCTCTCTCCCTTCAGCATTTATCTCATTTGCTGTTGTGTTTCTGTCTGAAAGGTAGCCCTGGCTACTTTTCCAAATACAGATCGCAATGTGGTATCCACACGCTGATTAGACTGCAGGGATGGAAAATCAGGTTTTTCTAAATGAGAAAATTTAATTCAGAAGAAAAAGTTTTTTACTTGGTCCATTCGCTAACAGAAAATAACATCACAGAAGAAGGGCTTCATGTGGAAAAAAAAATGCGGTAAGACACTGACTTGAAGAGGTATGCAGGATTGCCCCCCTGTTTCAGAAACCTACACTCTTACCTGTTATAACTATGAACGAGATCAAAAACCATCATGTCTGTAGTGTTGACAAACTTGCACTGGACGGGCAGAAACTCTCCATCTGCTGAGCACTGTGGTGGGCTCTTCTCCCCAAATCCGTGCAGAATGCGACGGTCTCGGATCTCACAGTTGCCCGGACCTGACGGGGAAAAAAAAGTAATGTTTACTGGTGTTTTAACTTCCCAGGAACAGCTGAGTAGCCATCCCATGGTTTGGAAGGGAGTTAGATTCATTACATTGAATATGGACACCTAGGTACCTCATACTCTCTTTAGAACGAAAGGAAACAGAGACTTAAATTCCTCAGTAAAGCACCTATATTTCTGTAGGATAAGTGTAGGCTGCAGTGTCCAAGCTCCTATCGACCGCCTTTCATTCACACCAAACCTTCCCACTCTACAAAACCCACTGTTTTGTTGAATTTTACTTACACTGCGTTGGCTTTCCTCTCTGCCTGGTGCCATAAATCTCCATTCCTTCTGGATCTACACACCAGCACTGACCCAGCTCCGTGTCACACTGCACCGGATCAAATGCCCCTGAATCCAGGCACTGAGGGATGTAGGAGATGCTGCTGCTGTTGATGTAGCGACTGACCAAGATCCTCTGCTTTTGCAGCTGGCAAAAGGATAAACCTGTGGTACCAGAGAGGGGCACTGCTGGAGGAAGGTACTTGTTGGGCACTGAATCATTTATTAAGACAACATCTGAGTTTTCTCAGAGCTGCAAGTTCTGATTCTGCCACCCAAGTGGCATAAGGACACTGGTGGACTTGAGGTCATGAAAACTGGTGAACAGAAACCCACCACAATACACTAAGTTGATCTTGCATTCATGATTTACATTACTGTGACCTTCATGAATACAGACCATCCAGGTTTCCACGATCAGCTCCAAAGAAACTCCAGAACTTCCACTAGAAAACCCCAGCAAATGACAACAAACTAGAATCCCTCAAAGTCCAGGGCAAACCTATTCTTGATTTCAGCAGTTCAAATGCAGATTTAAATGGCTCTTTACCCAATCTGAACAAAAATAGAAACTTGTGACTTACAAGATACGGGATATCCATTCTGTTTGCTGCCAGGTACCTCAATGCCATTCTCATCCACACACCAACAGGAAAGACCATTCCTACTGCACTGAACCGTCCTGAAGGAGATCACAAGTAACGTATTTTACGTTGTTAGTGACAGAGTCCCCAGTCAGTATGGGACATAAACCAAGACATAAAGCAAGCCAAACAAGTTCAAGTACTTTAACACCGCAAATAATTGGATCAGAAAGGGCTGTTTCTGGTGACTCTAAGTCTACCTGATGGGAGCTCTTAATTCTAGTAATTCTCTGAAGTCTTCAGGACAAGGGACTTGAAGTCACTCAGGAAGCAAGCAGGTTGGTCAGAATCCCAATTCTCAGTATTTGAGAATTACCACACATTTTGAGACATTTTTAAAGTCAAGTCTAGCACGGTCTAGGTCCCCCACTCTAGGCAACAACAGTAAGCTAATAGTAGACAATGTTACGATTTTCACTCCCCCTCAGCCTCAGCTTTAACTCATTAACTCCTCGCATCTTCAAGCAACAAGCTGCTCTCTAAACCACTGTTCTCCATGTGCTTTAATTCCTTTACTGCCTTTAAAAGGAAACCCAACTGTGCCACTTAGAGCAGGGTGCATAAATTCTCCAAGTCAGCTTGGCTCAGCTGTGCCAGCTGGCACAGCGATCACAGACCATGCGCCCATAAGCACGTGCAGGAAGACAGCAGTTGCATTCCACAACAACCTGCACCAAGTATTTAACATGCAAATAATGCTGCCAAGATTAACCTATTAATATTAGATTGACCTCGTAACCCAGAGATTATTTCCAGCAACACGGAGTTCAGTCAAGAGAGGCTGGATCTGCAACATGGCTCAATGAAGCCCCTTCAGTCTCCTGCACCCCCCACCCTCCAGTCCACCGATACGGAAGCTCTTCAAAACTGAACCTAAAGCTTTCATTAATAATGACAGGTCATGTCGCATAACAGCAGAATAACAGCAGGGATGAGTTACCTGAACTGGCCATCTTCTGAGCACTGAGGAACGTAGGTTTCTCCTCCTGAAAAAGCCTTTTCCCTCTGAAGTTCGCATGGACGTAACGGTTGGGAATCTGTCTGGTACTCTGAAGGCAGCAAGAAGGTAAACACGTAAGGGTGGTTTCACTACAAGCCTGTTCTTATCAAAACCTGTTAGTGCCAACGCTGCGTGGTGAAAGCCCCAGGTTCACAGGTCCTCCCTGGTTGTTTCCCCGTCGCTCCTTGCATGCATTTCTGCATGGGACGGCACAGGGAAGCACTGAACAAACTCGCTGGGCTGCCAGCTGCAGGATAAGCTCATGACGGAGATGCTCGTGAACCCCTTTCCCAGGCCTGTATGTAATTAGCTTCAGCTCTGTTCTGTACTGGTATAGCTATCGTTTTCTGGTGCCTGAGGTAGTCTGCGTACTCAGAGTTAGTTGTGGCTATCACCACAGAACAGCCCTTTGCCATAACCACACACATCACTATTAATGTTTCTGAGTATTTATTCTTTATTGCAGCTAAGTCCCTCACTATTCCACCAAAAGTATTTCTTTATCTCGTGAAAGACCTAAAAAGAATCAATGTCTAGGAGTTAGCATCAGGCTAATTCATATTATGAGCACTTCTCAATTTTTATCAGGGCAAGTGATCAACTACTGAAGCCACCTAGCAAGAAAACAGTTGATCCTTCAGTTCTTAATGCATTCAACCCCACATTTGGATGCTGTTTTAGGAGAATGATGAAATTCAGTAGGTTCTTTTTTACAGAACAGATTAGTTGATCTGACACTTTCCCCATCCTCAAAATTTGATGAATATCATGCTTTCAATTCCATTGACTAGTTCTATAAAAATACAGCAAACAAACAAAACCACAGCTACAGCGATTTAGATTAAGGATCACGTAATCCAGTATTTGGTCTGAGTGTGACCACACATAGTAGTGCAAATACATCATAAGTATTCTGAATACTTTTCAGCCTCCAATAATTTGCAGCTCAGGGACTTTTTTAACCACAGGTGGTTTCTGTGCACCTAAGATCTCTCAATGACTTCTGTGAGTTTTTACTGTGTCCCCTTAAGCCCACGTGAAAATTTTCACGAGACTGTAAAGGGATTTTAGGTTAGCTCACCTATAGACATCCACATGTAGGCAAACCTCACCATTTTCATCTCAAACGTGACTCTGAGGCAGTTGCTCTGGGATGTGTGGAGATCCCTGTGTACAGTGCTAGAGGAGGTCTACTAAGACATCCGAGTTAAGAGATTAATTGAGTGATTCAAATTGCTTGTTGTGCAGGACTATCAAACTCAGACCAAAGAACTGGGGACGGCACTCAGGCTATCCACTATCTTAAGGTTCAAGCCTAAATTAGATGATGACATATACAAGTAGAAGATATAATCTTAGGACCTTCACATCCCTGCAGCACCACCTTTTTTTACCCAAGCTCCTTCTCTAGCCCAGCTTGTTCTTCCAGAAAACCTTTTTTTTTCCAAAAAAAATCCAGGTGTACTGAACTCAGATAACCCCGACCATTTAAAGATCCTTATACCTTTGTATTTAACCTGGAGCCCAAACTCAGTTTGCACCGCACACCGTAACTAGCTAAGCTTGCAGCGTGCGAGATTCAAGATCATTATATACTTGCTTGGAATAACACACAGAGCAGCGCGAAGATGACAGGAGCACAGTCACCGCTGGACACAAGCAAAGGAAAAGAACAAGGGTACTTACCAAATATGTTGGCTGCTGCTATGCTAACAAAGCAGCAAAGAAGGGTGCAAAATGGGATGGAGCCCATCTTGTGATGGGAGAGCTCCATCCCTTTTGTCAGTGGGGCAGCCCTGCGCACCGCACGGAGCCTCCACCCGCCTTTTTATAGCGGCCGGCGGGCGGATGGGCTCACTCATGCGCCGGTAGACCGGCCACGAAATCGGGCGAGTGACGCATACGACGCTTCTAAGAAAACCGCAAGAGGCCCGTTCGCCTGGAACTGCCCCGGCGGGTCCCTCAGCCGGTTCTCGTCCCCGCTCCAGGGAGCACTTCTGAGCCCGCTCATCGGAGAGGCCCTGGGGGGGGGCTTGGTTAAATCAACCTGCAAATTGACCCTGGCCAGAGCGCCGGCTCTCACCTGCACTGTGGTGCAACTGGACTCCGTGCTCTGTATCAGAAGTACAATTTTTTTGGTGTTTCTAGAGAGCTCGCTGAGGGGACAGGCAAGAGTCAGGCCTCCAAGCGCTGCAGCACTAGGAGTAAATACAATTCATATCGTGGTTATTTATGAAGTGAAAACCACGATGGCCGCAGCTCCACTGACTGAAGGGAATTGAGGGTCAGAGTCAATTGCTTCTGACCTTTTGCTTTCACTCCCACTTGCACCCCACGCTTTAATAAGCCAAGTGTCCGACGGGAAGCAGCTCAGCTCCTTGCGCCTCATCCTCCAGGTGTAAGATCAGTGTAACCATTAAGCATGTTAGTCAAGCTTTTTGGTACTGATTACATGCAAGATCCTCGACCTAAAACGTATCAGAAATGTTACTTCCTTGGTTCCAGAGTATCAATTCTTGCTTGTCCACCTCTTATGATCGTCAGTTAGCATTTACTTGCACCAGGAATTACGAGAATTCACCCTCACTTGTGCAAAGGTTGTTGGACAAATGGGCTCAGGATAATTAGCTAAATAATAACAGAAGCACGCGTTTGAGGCTGGACTTAGGCTGATTGCAAGTAAAAGTGACAGCACTCTTGCTTGTGATTCATGGGTACTCAACAGACTAGAAACAAGGCTACTGATACTCTCTTGCAGACCAAGATCGTGCTAACAGTGATCCAAGCATCCGTCTGTGTGGGCTGCGGACCACCGCAGTGCTGCAGTGTTTGATATATATGGTAAATGTGATCTCAAACAGCAGCACAAGCTTGCTTTAGCGTGACTAGCCTTTTTAAAATGAGTGAGACTATATTTGGATTTTACTTTCAAGCAACCTACTCTGGAATTGAGGAAAGTCTGCAGAAAGATCAAGCTGGGAAAAGATGAAGAACGTGTCCAGCATAGATGACAGACCAAAAAAGGCAACCTTCAGAAGCATAAAGAAGAAAAATCCTGTAACAGCCCTGATTAAACAGGCACGAAAAAAAATGAATTTCTGGATTAGCATAGCATTTGTAGGGAAAGGTACATGCAGAGCAAAGGAATCCGACCAGACGAGAATAGCCAGCATCAGCACTAGGGTGGCTCAATCAGGAAAGATGAAAAGTTGACCATGACATACATTTCTGACTCAAGTGTACTTCAAGAGTCTCAGGCTTGAGCCTGACCCCCAGTGCAGTGGGGCAGTCACAGGAGAGCAACAGGAGACAGCCCAGCCCAGCATCCCGGGCTCTCCAGGGGCCGCAGGGTCTGTGCCTACAGGCACAATGATGCTTCCACACCACAGAAACATATCCCGAGTGTGAGTGTGGTATTGATTTAGTCCACTTTTCTAAAGTTAGTAAAAACTTGTCATGCAGGTTCCTTGCGCAGCAAATGGGGAGAGAAGCAAGCTCATTAAGGGAGCCGTTCACTTCCCTCCTTTAGTCTTTGCTACCAAAGGTCATTAGTAGCTGGTAACAGAGCAAGGCAGACAGGAAACCAAGGAGGTATCAAAGGGCTATTACTAACAGAAAGAAGCACAAATCTGCAATCGTCTACATAATGTTGATTCCCAAGATTACTTTTATTTCCTTGAGAAACACTCAGAAAACAACCTCTGAACTATGCAAGTTGGGAAGAACAGCCTAGTCTTAAATGTCTCTTAAAAAACGAAGTGAGAAAGTGAGTTTTGGCAATTGGCATCACTTAAACTACTTCTACATCTGCGTCAAACCAAGATGGGCATTTCAGAACGCAAGTTCAATGGGATGCAATAGCCTGTGAATTAAAAAAAAAAGTTTACAGAGCAATATTTGCAATCCACATTCTTCAGAGAAAAAAAGGCACTTGTCATCTATGGCTGGTCAAATTGAAATAAAGAAAAGCCTCACTGCATAACCTTCAGTGAAGGGACAATTGAATTGACTTCTATTTTTAGCACCTGAGGAAAGATGGAAGAATATCTTAAATTAGCTCACCAATGAAGGGGAGAAAAGGAGTAAGCGGAAAAGGTCCCTGTGGCCAATATGGCCTTAAAACTAACATGTCTTCAAAATCATTGCTCGAGTGCTGGAAAGGAGGGGTTTGTTTGTTGTATACAGTGGCAATAAGCTACTCAATCTATACTAGAATTGTTGGGAGAAAGAAAAATGTCAGTGTGATGAAACATTGAAAGCACAAACCTCAAGTGAGAAGCAGACCATTTATTCATTGTTCCAGTTTTGCATACACTTTCTTAGAGAAAAGACGGTTTGTGCAACTGCAATTTTTACATATCAAAAAGCCCAAGGGTAAATGATTCCTGTATATGAATACATAAACATCTACATCCACAGAAAAGTTGCTCTCACCCAAAGAAAACTTGAGCCTGAGAAGTCAACCTTAGTTTAAGTAACAAACTTAAGGGAGCCTCCTGAATGAGGCAGCAAACTGGAATCAAAAATTTTAAGAACAGAAAACATTGTCAAATTATGCCCATATCAATTAGTTAATATATTTTTAGATAATAAACTGCTTTTCTGTGTTAAATACATCACCAATATTGGACAATCTTCTCCCACATTTTAAGAAAACTATGTAAAATCATAGACTCACACTGTTTGTTAGCAACTTATTATACTTGGAGATAGAGGAGAACTACATTTTACATTTGGTACACTTCTTCCCAAGCATGAGACATTCGTCTCAATCTTCTTCACATGATTTTGGCACAGATCACAATAACAAGACCTTGTGAAGCACTTACCATCTCTATCATCTCTGATTTAAGTTTTAAAAAGTCCTTGTGATGCAAAATTAAAAGATGACAAGGAAAAAAGCACAGCCCCACCAGATAATACAAGTTTCAGTCACTTCATACATGACACATTCTTCAGATTGATGAATGATGGGGAAGTTCCAGTAACTTCTCTACTAAAATTGGCTAGATTGGAAAAGTGGGCAGAGCACTTCTCAATTTTTTGTGTTATAATTTAGCAGCTGGCAAAGTGCCTTTGGCGACAAAAGAACCTAAAGCAGCCCATGTAAGAACATTTGAATTTGCCTTTGTCCCTGCAAAAATGAACCTTTCTAGGACAGGCAAAATGGCTTTTTTCTTACTTATTCGTTGGAGATAACACACAGTTTTCCTCTATCTAATAGTACCATAGTGATGCAAGGTAGAAAAATATTTATTTTATTCTCTGGGATGCAGATTGTGTTGAAACCCCAAGCAGAAGTCAGTTCTGCAACCCGCAGCGGCGCGATGGATAGATTTGCACACTGCATCGATTCAATGTTTGACAAAAGCAAGTTAATGCAGTGAGAAAAGGCACCGCCAGTCACACAGGGACAAACTTCTGGTATTGATAGGACAAAACTACTTTTGGTCTTTTCGATAATGCAATACTTAACCTTCTCTGAACTAAAGGCAACAGCGTCCAGTCAATGGAGCCAGAAAGCAAGTTCAAGGACAAACACAATTCCTTCTGCCACGCAACAAAGCTGTGGAATTCAGTATGCCTCCTGATGTTGTGGAGAGAAGTGAATGAAAAGAGACAGATTAAACTCATCAAGCACAGATCTATCAGCAATTGATAAAACTGATGGTCTTCATAAAGATTTTGGTAAAGGAAACCTCAGTTTACCAGAAGTGAAAAATACGTTAAGGGAAAGACCAATTTGTACAGATCTTTTATAGTCAGTATTTTTCTACAGATGCGGACATTGTATTTCTACTGAAGATAAGACACTGGACTGGCTAGATGTTTGGTCTGACTCACGAAATCTCTTCTTTAATAAGTCTCCTAATTAGAAAAAGTGTTTCAGTGTATTACTCCAAGATCTGAATTCGGCCTTTTATCTTAAATCTCAGAGACTGCTTTGAGACTGTCCCTTCAATAGCGATTAACATATCTCTTTCAGAATTAAAATTCTGAAGTTTCTTGAACGTTTAAGATCATACCTATTTTTGATGTAAAGAACAGAAAAATTTCTCTGTAACTGATTTAGATTCTGTCTGATTTCATTCACCTCCCGCTTACCATTTGCGCCCTGGTCCACAGGACACCTAGGACAGGAACTTTCTCAGCATCCTTTGCTGATTTCTTTCCTACACAATAGCGGCCTGAACAACAGTTTGTAGGCAATACCAAAATATAAGAAATCACTAAAAACAATTTGAAGTTATTTTGTAATGACGTTGTGCAAAGGCACAAAACCAGAAACACCCTCAGAGGGCAGACGTCTGCCCACAAGAAGAGATGCCAGCACTGTGAACGCCTTGTTGAAAGACTTTGTCTTTCAAGAACCAAGTGTATTGCAAAACTCAAACCCTGAAATTGTTAAACACCAAAGCAGTTCAGGACAGAAAAATCTTCTAATTACTTTGCCACACAGTAAGTAATTCAGTACTGTAAATAATTTACTGACTGTATAATTTGCCTACAGGCTAAAATACAACTGAAGATTCCCTAAAGCTTTGCAATATACACAGATAAATGAGTATTGATGACTGCAGGCTAAAAATGCAACTGAAGAATCCCTACGCTTTAAAACGTATACAAGCACTCACTAGCTCGCAAAACAAAAGTCCACTGAATGGGAGCCCAGGCACATAACAATCTCAACAGACCTTTATTGTGAGTATTAGAACGCAGTCAACATTATTGCTATTATAAAAAACAAATCACAGAAGAAAGTAGTTTGCTTCTCTCATAGAAGACTCAGTAATAGTGCACTGCTGCCTCTCTCAGATGTGTAGTGACAATACACTGACGCACATGGCTACAGCTGAACGGAGGTGGCTCTGGCCAGTTTTAAAGAAAGGAAGGCTGCTCTTTGAAGCAAACAGCAATTGAACTAGCTTTAGTTATTCAATCCATAGAATAAGGCTGGCTCATCTACTGCTTACACACAGGCCCAGTGTGTACGGAAAGGGAAATTCACTCCTGAATGATTTTTTTATGCTAGTTTGTTTTCTCCATGCGGTCTCCAATTTTTCATTTGAATTGTTCAGGCTGGCGCAGAATGGCTGCCAAATGCACAATCTGCTCTCTGTGCAGTGTATTTTCACCATCATTACATGCTCCATACTTGTTTTCCATATATAAACAGATATACACATAGTGTATAATACTTATTGCTAAAGACAGACCCCCACACCCAGCACCCAGGACATAACATGATATAATAAAAACCATTACTGAAGCATTTCAAACATCCTCTGTAAAATGATCACCTAAAGCCATATGGACTCAGTACAACAGAAAAAAGTGTCAGCTAATAAAATGTGGGAATAGCAATGGGCATTTTGAAAGTCATTAAGCCTCTGACCTTAATAAGCACTCCAAAGTTAAGGTGCACGTACCGTAACATTTCCAAGCAGTAGAGAGAAAACCTACAGTTTCGGTGTTCTAAACCAACATGGCAAGGATGGGTCCCCTTTGCAAACGAACGGCATCGTTGCATGGACCCCCTTTACACATCAGCACCTCCATGTAACTACTAACGGGGCAAGGTGGTCAAGATGGCCTGATCGCACACCTCTTGTTATGAAGCCCCTGTTTGCAGAGTGCTTCCCACCCCCTACTTTTGTGGTTGATTTTTATATCAAGCTCCAATTCAGTTCAGGATCCGTTTTGCCTCTTTTAAAGTTTCAGTGAAGAAAAATAGTTGCCCTTTCTTTTCAAATACAAAGGAAAAATATTCTAGTTTACAAGCATCAAAATACTTTTATAATTTTATGGTGATATTTGAGTGACTCCTTTACATTCCAACCTTCAGTTTGGTAAGGAGTGCTGGAGTCCAACAGTGCCAGAGGGGGTTTGCTGTAAATTCATTCAAGTCTAGTTAAGTTAGAAGCCAGATGCGAGTAGAGGGAGAGCACCACTGGCACGAGATCAGAAGAGGCTTACTAAAGGAAGGCAGCAAGAGCATCTGAAGGTTTTGATCGTGGTACACACACTCCAACCGCACACAGCTCACAGGACACACTGGGGGCTGAGGACAGAAGAGCAGAGGAGCCTTTCTCTGACTGCTTCCCACAGCAGCTAGAAAGAACTGGGCACAAGAAGGGAGGAGTGAAACCTTCCAGGCATCACAGAAGACAACAGAGACTGAAGAATAAAAGGAGAAAGAGATGACAGCTGCAGAACGGACAGATGTAGAAGCTTAGAGACAAAATTAAGAGAGACAGGTGGATGTCAGCCATACAAGAGGACTGCACCCATGGAAGAACAGTTTCAGTTCTTTGCCACCCAGCAAATACTTGAAATCAGAAAATTGCAACCTATCTTCTTCGACTGTTTTAAAGAGGACAACAGGCTTCTACCACTGTAAATTACTCCATAGCTGCACAAAGATCTAAGGCCAGAATATCCAAACTACGGGCACTACTCAACCTACAGCTAGCCAAGAAAAGAGTTAGCAGGAAGCATCTTCCAACCCATTGCCTGCCATGTGACTTGAAGTACCTCCATTTTGTAACTGAAACATAGGCAGCCCCATCATGTGACACCTGATCACGTCACCAAGACTACCTTTCATTTATGACTGCAATATTGATGTCCTACTGCCATCGCTGCAACTGAAAACGCAGAATTCCTGATGTAGATGCCTACGGTATGGTCACAGGAAGGAGGCAGCTCTGAAATGAACCACCCTGGTATCTCCATGAAAAAAAAAAAAAAACAAAACAAAAACAACTCTCAGACAAAAAGCTGGGCATTTAAAGGCTGCACAAATTTGCCATTTAGCCCTGTGAAATCACAAGAGCCTTCCGTACAATGGCATTTCCTTTTTGTTTATTACTATTAAGAACTTATATTAAGTTAAAAGAAGGCTGCAAATTTTAAAATTTTACCTTTCAGTGCACATGTATCAAAAACAGTCCTTACATCGCCACACACTATTTCTTCCTCAGAGAGGGTCTGCTTCCTTCATCATACAGCACAAGTAATTGCAATTAACGCCCCAATAAATGATGTTGCGAATAGATCCCTGGCTTATTTACAGAGGAGGCAGGAAGACAGATGGAAAATGATGCCTACAGGAAAAAGATCCTCTCAGTAAGGCCAACTAGAAGAAATACCGGTATGAACCAGATCACATCGGGTTTATCTGGCACACGAGCAAAGCAATCAACTGTAGATTACATTCTGTGCAAAACACTTAGCATTTTTATGGCACTTGACTTGTAAGTGTTTAAGGAAAAAACTTCAAAAGCATCCCAAACCTCTGAATACTTGAGAAACTGGGGCCAAAACTAATGTTCACAAGTTACAGACTAACATCACACTTTGAGAAAGCAAACTCAGACAAGTTTGTGAAGCATTCAAGCAATACACAATGTATCACAGCACTGTCCATAAGGACACCGAGATTGTATGAAGATATGAATGCTTGCAGGAATTTTTATAATATGTGACTACACAAGAAATGAAGATAAAAAAATACTAAACAGATTATTCGTCTTTGTAAGCACAGTCCATCACGAATAAGGCAGGATCCTGAGGGATAAAATTACATACTCACATAAATTTAGAGACCATTAAATATACAAACAGAAGACAAGTTAAAGCTGCAAGGGCAACTTTGACCTTACGATTTCCTTTTCAGGATACTATTCCTCCAGCTCTGCACTAAGAAAGAAACCTCCATCCTCCCACCTGGAATCTCTCGGTCCACCTCCACCTTCAGTAACGTTTACAATTATATTACATCACATGCATGCACACACATTGCATAATATTGCTACAGTGTATGCTGTATAAATTACGTAAATACACTCCACTTTGTTTCAAAGTAATTCATCTGGATTTATACTTCTTTATACAGTACACACAGTACCACATTCAAGGATATGCAGCAAGTGAATAATATATAAAAAAGTCTCACATATCCAAAAGCAAGTAGGTCACTCAACTCTTAATATTGTTTGAAGCAGTTATTTAAGCATCCAACTATATAACACAGTATTTTATTTATTAGCAGTTGCTATAAAAATGTCAACAACTCCTCAGCTCTTGTGTTCTCTCTGCATGATGAAGTTGCCAATCATGATTCCATAATTAACTTCCATGTTACCATGCAGTTCTGTAATGTCTCCTATAAGCTTGATGTGGCAAGACGTTTTAAATAGCAATCACTCTGTAACAGGGGTTTACATTTTGCTTTGGACATCAAGAGTGGTAACTCACTTCAGACATGATAGACAGACGGGAAATGTCAGGGTAGGTTTATTTTAGCAATGAACCAGCCATGCTGCTTGCTTTCTCAATAATGGTTTTATCATGAAAGTTCAATGCACTGGTTGCAAAGTCTTTCCCAGATAATCCATCTTTGGCACATTTTTCAATTTTATGCATCCTCAAAAGGCATTCCAAGATTTTTTGATTTTTGATGGTCTGTACATTATAACAATCACTTCTTTTTTACATTTGTATGTAGATCAGGAAGAAAAATGGAAAATGTAGAGTATGCAGAATAGTTTTAATAAACAGTTTTACATACAGTACCTTACATATAGAACAGTGTGTTTGCAAATTTAAATAATTTTTGAATGTACAGTGGCTTGTACTCTTATCAAAAGGTAAATTCAAGTTTACTGTCTATCGGTTCTAAAATGCATTTATACAGATAACTAGAACTGATAAACAGACGTGAGGCATAAAATGTTCAAGTATCTTAATGTCATCAGTTAAATAGCCTCCTTTTAACAGTCATATTTTACAAATTTCAAAACCTGTACATACATTATTTTCAATTTTAGAAACTGCTTGTTAAAAGGTAACATTTCATGTTAACCACCAGTTCTTATAGTCTATTGTAATAAAACTAGACGTGTAGATATAAATGTATATAGTATGTATATATGTGCATGTGTATCTATACACATATACATACACATACAAATATGTATGTAGCACTGGGTACAGTGGCAACTTATAAGCACAGGGGAAGTCCTGTGCTCAAAATCCAGCAAGAGCTAACAGAGCAAGTAGGTTGCCTTTGGTTTCATGACATTTCATTCACTGAAGCTGAAAGATTTTATAAAAACATCTTGGATAATGTATCTTGTGATATTTATTCTAGTGGTTTAGTACAATCACAGCCACAGACAGTTTTGCTGCTCTTGTCATTCCTCATCCCAGCTGAGGATGGTAAAGTTTCAGAGGGCCAACACCAGAACAGAGCTACCCAGGACAAAAATTGTACCTGGAATCCTGAATACTGCAATAGAACATAAAAAAATATAAACTAGATACAATTTTGGATGGATTGCTGGCACCGAGTAGGACTTTGGAAAAAACCTTCATGTAAGTCATAATCAAACTCTCATCCCAGTGGTTTTAATATTATTTGGCACATCTGACTACTATTTGCCACTTATGTTTTAAAGGAGCCTAAGGGTGCTGTAATAAGGATTTCTATTTAAAAAAATACTTTAAAAAGGAGACCATGATAAGTAATTTCTTTCAAAAATCAAAGCTAGTATGTTCATTTTCCTGAACATTCATGAGAGAAGGAAATAATCTAAAAACTTTCCTTGTAGAGAGGATACAGATCTCTCTGCGTCTATCTTTCACTAGCAAGATAAGAGGAATTCATTTAAAAAGTTCCCAAGAAATTTTAGTCAGCTGAATTCGGCCAATTTAGAATTTTTTGCCAAAGGTTTCAAAATAGTAGCATTGTTCTTCGCAGAGTTGTTGTTTGTTCAACTTTCTTGTATGTGGGGATTTTCTTGTTTATCATGTTAAAATCATATCAACATTTCTCAGTATGTAATATAGTACATTTTGAAGCTTGGACATCGAATATTCAGGTTTTCAATACAACAGATTCCTTACTCTAAATTTCCTCTCCTCTCTCTAAAGCTTCAGGCTATTAATGTAATCAGCAAAGAACCAGATAAATGCTCAGCTTTTTGCTGTCTTCCTGTCAGTCTTGTGGCTGGTAAGAAAATTCACTGTAAAGAACCTATTTTTATTTCTTTATTCTTCCTTTTGTCATACAGAGCAAAGTGTTGCTATTTGCTGTACTTTCCCCATGTCAATTAAGAGCTGTTTGATACGACGCTTGAGCTGAGGCAATCTTGCCAGAGGATCTGGTGGTTCCAGTTCTCCAGTGAAATCAAGCCAGCTTTCTAAAACTACAGAAGGAAAAGGAAGAAGTTGATTAGAATAAGTCTTCGAGAAACAGTTTTCATAAAAATTAAAAATTTTCATTCTTAGTCTCTGTCTTTTATAAGAGAAAATATACTGAGGCTGTGATTTTTATTTAACAGAAAAAATTTTTATTAGGGAAACGCCAACCAATTCCATCTTTCACTCGAACAATCCAAACATATCTTCTGATTTGATTGTTACTACAAAAAGGTACCTGGGAGCAAATTATACCCTGGACTAACAATTTACCATCTACACACATAAAAGAAACCTCAGTTCATGACCTTCTAGCTATGACAGTTCTGCAACAGAAAATGCAATCCTTAAATGGAAGGCTTGCTTCTGTCACTTTAACAGGCTCCTGTTTACAAGGTCCAGATTACAGAATGGTTTTCCAATCTTCAACAAATGTTTTCAAGGAATTTCTATGCTTGTAGAGACAGAGAAGGGAAAAGGTCAACTCTGTTAGCCTAGAAATACTGCCTAATACAAGCAGGAATATTGAAAGTAAAACTGCAAGTAGGAATAAGACAACTTTATTTGTCAAAAGATAATTCAGGACTCCTATGACTAGACTCCAAGCTCCCCTCATTCTTAATTTCTATGACTGGTGAGTAAACTTACGTGCTGTAATATTTACTCCTACACTATAATCTCATTCAAGTTTTCTCATGAAGCCTGACTTTGTTTTCCTGAAACCAGTTATTTACTAATATATAGCAAACCAAAGTTGAAGCCAGAATGAACACATCTTTTTTTTCCTAAATATTGTCAAATACTAGAACAATCAAGCCAAAAACACTCCAGGCATATAAAAATCCATCAGCTTTATGATCCGTATCTGGACAAAGACTAGGCAAGTTATCTAAGCCTTCTGAAGTCTGCCTAACACCACAAACTCGAGCTAAATTTTCAGGGTTCCTGAGTGCTTCAGCTACTTTATTGGGCATTCAAAACTTGTGGAAGGGGGTGGAGGGATCAAGGGTACAAGCTCTGGTTATAATTTTGGGTACCCAGTTTTGAATATAATTCTTAAAAATCCATCCTCGGTACCTCAGATCACCTTCAACACAGCAGCTATGAAAGATGCTTTTACAGGTGTATTAACAAGTATCTGGCAATGCAGTTACCATCAACTTCTTTTTCAATCAGGTCCATTCTGCTGGTGACTTCATTCTGTACATTCTCTATATGGGTAAGGAGATTTAGCTGCCATTGAAGATGTGTATCCACTTGTTCTTCTGAGCCTTTTCTTTCATTACAAACAAACACAGTGTTTCCTTCAGCAGAATTCTTCACAGGAGCAACAGAAAGAAAAAAATTGCCATTTAAGAGGGTTGGTTTGTTTTGTTTTCTTTTTTTTTTTTTAAATTTCTGGTGTTGATTTCAACACTTGAGTCACATGATAAGCTATGCTGTTTTAGAATTGTACTTCTGCCTACTTGACAAAAAGCATACTCAAAAAAGCGATTTACCATGACACATCAATAGACTAAACCAAATAAAATGCAAATTCCATACAAACGAGCACGTATAGCACTGGAGGAGTGAGGCAAGAGGTAAAGTTTACCAGCTCAAGCACTTTGTTTAAATGCAGTAAGACAGACTGCATTTCTGTGCCCTTTTTATATAAATTGTGACTTAAATTATGAAGTGCTGAACTGCATTGCTCCACCATCACCAAAAATGTGCAAAACTCTAAGATTCGTTCCAACTTTAGCCAGAGAATGAAGGAAAACTCCCTAGAACGCAGTAATATCCAAAATGTCAAAAGTAATTATTTTGCACAAAAAAGCTGGCCGTTCTATTTGTTGATTAAGATAAAAGACTTGTCTTCCTACCATTGCTATGGTCCCATCTAACTTGCAAGCACAAGTCTGGGACAGAATTGAACATGTTCGGGGATAGTTACAAGGGCAGTAACATGCAGAGTTACGCAAACATAGTATTTGAGGAAGACTGACTTCTCTGAAATAATTAGTATCTTCATAGCAAGTCAGAGATAATACACAAGTTCCTCATCTTTCTGTATTTGACTTTTCAGCTAATGGAAATGACCAAAGGAAGTATATCGGATCTAAAGAGTTAAAATATTCAGCATCTCCATTAATTATCAGGATTCACAGTTTCCATTTTATATCCACTATGACTCCATATCTGATTAAGTTCTTTCACTATTGATGATTCTATTTTAGGGACTAGAATGCTGGATACGTGCGCTCACAGTGTGTCGGTTCATGGCAAATGCCAGAGCAAGGAGTGAATTTTATCAGATTAATACACTTCTCTGATGAAGTGCTCAGCTAATTTTTTTCCACGTCACATAATAATAGACTTAACACCATTTTTTTTTTCTTAAACTATTTCTTCCTCCAGGCAAGAATGGTAAGAGTGAGAAGAGAGGGGAAGAAGAAAATAGGGACTGATGGATTTTAAGTTACTTCTTAAGCAAAAAAACCCAAACCCTTTCTTTTTAAGACTTAAAATCAATGAAAAAAAAACCACAACAAACTTGGACCGACCTGCTGGCAGCTTTATGAGCAAGTCCTGGAGGAGAAATATCGTTAATACTCACAATATTCATTAAAGGAGTTAAAGTTATTTATCAAAGATAGATTTGAAAAGTCATAAAAGCCTCTAATCTCTCAAACCTTTCAGATAAAATCTTTCTTCTCTCAAAACATCAGGTTGGCCTTCACAGTGTTTTCACTATTAATCTTATAAATGATATTTCCAACGTAAACAAGAAATGCCCTATTTCTTACAATTTTCAGATCCTCTCTAAAACCACGAGAGAAGAACACAATTTTTCCCTTGCCGTATGAGGACCCAAGTCCATAATTCTAAAACCAAGATCATCTGTTAGGTGAATCTTTTAGATGCCCACTGCAGTAAGTTAGAGAAAATTTTAAAGTTAAATAACTTAACATCTAAATAACATCATAAAAGATTTTTTTTTTTTCCTTTTAATGACCTCTGTATTTCTTCAAATGCCTAGTTAATGCTCCTTGAAAAAAAACCCACAAGATCAAACAAGTCCTCCTCTAAGCTAGGAGATCAATGTAGGCAATCAGAGAGCGCTGGCAGGGGTGGTAAGAGAAGCAGAGTACAGGGTCCAGCTTGTGAAGAAGAAATAAACGGGAGGTTCAGGTGGGGAAGGCTCGTGCTTTCAGAAGCAAGAACAAGGAAACTACAATTTTAAAGATGATGCCTAGTCCAAAAAGGGACTTGATAACAGTCAATCTGAACACTGTTTATAAGTGGAAAGAAGATATGCAACAGAACTGTAGATTAGGATAAGACAAAACAGTATGGAAAACCAGAATATTCAAGGCTCTGCGGGATGCTAGAAGAGAGAATCCAAAGCCCCAATCAGAACTGTGACAAGGAGAGGTGAAGAAGGCACCTTACGGAGAAGTCAATTCACATAAAAATGGCACTTCACTGTCAGTGTCATCATGGTTTTAAGGTAGGTACAAACAGGTTCATGGAGAAACCAAGAAGAGCTTTTCAATGCGTATTAAGTCTAGACAGAAAGCCTTATTTCAGATAGCAAGGCCGACTAGTGACAAGGTGAACTAAGGCGTCCCAAAGGAAAGAATACTCTGACACTGCCCCAAACAGATCTCTTCCTGGTTTAAAAACAGAGAGCACCTAGCTTTTTAGATATATGCTTTAGTCTCTGAAGGAAACATTAGTTTTGTTTCACTGCTCTCAGATATTTTCTTTTAATTCTAAATGTATTCATACTATTTACAGTGACAATTTAAGCTACTGTTGGAAGGAAAGTGTATTTTCACACTGCTGCATGTCTCCTTACTATACAACCTGAATATAATCATGCGATTTAGCATACAAACAGTTACTTCTAAATAGAATGAGCCAAAATTTCCCATTCAGACTATACAGCTTACATGCCACATTTAAAATTAAAATTAAAAGAAAAAAGACGTATCTTACTCATTTCTTCCACACCAGAAAGTGTACTTCAAAAGGGGGATGAGTTGGGCGATTTATTCTCACACAGTTGGTATTGTAGAAAACAGAAAGGTTTGTTTCACTTTGTTTTTTGCTCAAAGAGAACTCTTCACTAAAACCAGACTAACAAGTTTCAGACCTTTTCCACAAAGTAATGGATTCAAACCATTAATGCAAAAAATGAGAGAGATGTTTAAATAGCCAAATATAATCCTGACTAAAACCCTGTGAAACGTTTAATTAGAAGAAATACGCAATATAAAAGACTCAAAAGAAATTGCACGAGGTGAAATTTGTTGGCCAGTAAATCATTACTTGTGGACAGAATTCTAGATAGTGTTGCTATTAAAAGAAGAATACAGTACAATAATAAACACTATTACAATATCAGTTTAACAAACAACAACAACAAAAACCCACATGTAGAAAACAGAAGCAAGAGAAAAAAGAAAACTTGTCCCGTTTTCCTCACCTCGCAAAAACCACGTAAGTTCTGTTTCAAGACTCTGCATTTTAAGCATAGGATTTTTTGGTTTTCCCCGAAACACTGGATTGAGCATAAACAGTTTTAGCATAGGCAATACTTTAACTATACTTTGCATTTCATTCACCAGCTGAAATGGGTATACTTCACCTGAAACTATTTCAGTGACCCCACTTTGCTTCTAGTGATTTCTGCTGACTTATTTGATAGAATACGTCAACTTGTAACAATGAACATTTCTAAGTACTTGTATGCGCTTGAGTTTTATCAGATTGAACATATTTTTCCAACTGAGAAACTTCCCAGATGAAGAATGATACTTACCTGCTCATTCATGCCATCATCTTTAAAAGAATATTGTAAACAGTTTTTATTCTCTGTGTGAAATTCCTGATCTTCCTCAAAACTACTTGTATCTTCATCATCTGAGCTCACAGGGTCAGTGACTGTTTTGCAGTCTTGACCAAAACTCTGTGGTTTTTGGTAACTGTGCTCACTTGTGATGTATGTTTCTTCCATCTTCTGGGGTATACTGGACGGTTCTTTATGGTTCTGACTGTGACACGTCCTTTCAGTTGGATTAACAGCATCCGGCAAAGTCACTAATTTTTTCTCTACCCCAACAGTTATTTGTTCTTGTTCTTTTCGCATCCCTGAATAAGCCCAGAGATGAAGGTCTGGGTGATGCTTATTTCTGCAACGAAGGGGAGGGAAAAAAGCAAGTTATAGAAAATACCACTTACAGCACTGAACTATTAAGCATCCACTTCTGCTAGATCACAGCTATTGATAAGCACCATTATCAAATATGCAAGTATTCCTAGGTCACTTATCAATTTAGGATAAATCCAGAATGTCCCTTAACCCAAAACTGACTATAAAAAAAAAAAATTTAAAAAAATCACCAATAATCCCAATATACCAGATCCACTCAGGTGCTGAACACCTAACTCCCACTGAAGCTGAGGGCACTCTACATCTTGCACTTGAATTATTTAAACTATTATAGAAGAAAGAACTGTAATGTGAGAGAATAATGCATATGGAATAATGGTAGTCTCTGCTACTTAAATATATAAAGATGGAGAATAAACCCTGGACTGATACTTACTTTAATATCCCAATCTTCAACTGCAGTCCATGCAATATTTCAGTTACACCATATACATCTGCCAGTAGGTGATGTGTTGACACAATCTTTTTGGCATTAAGATGAGAGTAGTTTTCTTTCAAAAATGATAATCCACACATGTGTCCATTGTTTAGCCACTCTTTATCATAAAGATATTTGGCACTCCACCTCTGACCTGGGGTAAGCAATAAACAAATTGAGGGCATCTAAAGCCACAGCAGAACTGTATTTAAAACTAGAGTGCTATAATTATATACTGTACTCTCCTAAATGTCTCCTAACATCCATGAAAGAAGGATTCAAGGTCTTGCTATTAATATATTAAAATTTAGTTTTCATGGATTAAGAGGAAACTCTTAACACTTATGAAAACAAAAATAAACCTGACATCTCAAGACTTCTCTAAATGGCATTTGAAATGAAAATCTAATCACTTTTGCAATCAAAGTACAGAATACTGAGAACTGTGCTATTATCAATCTAACTGCAAAAAAATGTTTAAATTGGCATTTTATTTATCTAACTACTGCAGCTTACTTTTAAAAAAAAAGAAAACCTAAGTTACCAGAGAAATGTTAGGGAGTAGATTTTATATGGACATATCCAAAATACCTAGTTTGTTTCTAAAAGACAAATATTTTGTTTCAATACTGAAGTCAATATCTATTTATAAGAAGCCGGGAGAAGGCTTCATGAAAAGCAGACATTTCAAAGTTACCTGACAGCAGAGTTCTTACACTCTCCTTTGAGGTGCCTTTACCAGATACTACTAGACAGAACATTGATGTATGTGGGCCTTAGGTCTCCCATGCTATGGCAACATCTATGATCTTAACCCAACAGGCATGAATGAGTATTTAGCTAATGCTTCTATAGTAACTTAATAACTATTTAAATAAAAAAAAAGGCAACAAAAAACAAAACTAGAAATGTATAATACTAATTATTCCAGTATTATTGTTTACAATGATGAACCCAGACAAACAGACTGACTAAGACCGCAATATCTTACACTCAATTTCATATCAGACTATCATCATATACAGAACAAAGAATGGGTTGATGGAAGCCCTCCATACCTTTCAGGAGAATACCCTGTCTATCTCCTTTCTGCCCATTATCCCAATACACTTTAAAATACTGACATTGTGAATGACCTTTTTCTCCTGACATAGAAAGAAAAGAAGTAATGGTTAGGAAGGGAGAGAAGATAAAAATTAGGGACACAGTCTCTGCATAGCAGGGGATAACGAAGTACCTAGTACAGTGCAGGGAAAGAACACAAGACAAATTAGTTGGTTTTAATAAGAAAAAGCTTGACTGCTCAAAGAGTACACCACACAGAACTATCAAACAAGACTCTATACCATCAACTTAGATTGAGATTGGGACAAACTGAAAAAGTCACATCATCTTTCCAGCTCTATTTTCCTAAATTTTCTTCTCAAAAATAACTAATAAAAACTGTCCTGTTTTATACCTCTGCAAACAGTTTTCAGATTTTATTTCTTAAATTCAGAATGAAAGTAAATTTGGGGGTGTAGTCTCATTGCTCTTTTGAAACAACTGGACTGTTGGATATTTCACCAGAGGACATGTATGTGCGTTTGTATCAATTGTGAGCAAAATACTAAAAACTTTCTTCCAAACGTATAGTTTTTCTCCAAATAACTGCTAAGAAAAATGGGTTTATGGACAGAATCATTTTTAAATCAATATCTTCCTAATCAAATGTATGCAGTTTAAAAGTAAATAAGACTTTTCCTAATTCTTACCATTTCAAACTTATCCTAACCATCTTAAGTCAAGATGTGCTGTTTGTGCACTACCATTTACCATAACAAGTGCTAGATTTTTTCATATTTTACACATTCAGTTCCACACCTTTATTTACACAATTCTGGTCAAATGCAAACATTATAAAATTGCAATTAATATAAAATGACATCCACAGCATATGGAAATGAGTCCTTTTTGTCTAAAACAGTATTTAAATGAACAAGTGTGATTCCAAGCACAGGCAAAACAGATTGCTGAGCAAGAATGATTTGTTTAGAAAGACTTTTCAGACTACAACGACATGAAAAAGTGCTCAGGTTTGGGGGGAATTAAGTTTCAACAACTAAAGCGATGGTAATTAAGATCACGAATAAGATTTAGCATAGCTGAACAAGATGTTACTAACAGGAAAGTAAGTTTTCTGCTGAGAGCCAAACGTAGGATCACTTGCCCCAAAGAAGCATAACAGATAACACAAAACAGACAAAGCTTTAACAATTTAAGCAATGTGTAACATCTCTGCTTAAATATCCCAAGCAGACAGCTACAGATAAAGGTGGTTTACTCGTACCTGGTGGATCTCTGCAGATATAACAGATGTACTGCTCTGGAATGCTGTCCTCTAACAGTCCCATGCATACACTGTGCTGCCAACACAAGCATTCTTCACACTGACATCAGAAAAAAACAAAGGCAAAAACTATAACTGAGATAAGTATATTCAAAAATCAGAAGCTATTTCTTGTATCGTCAAAATGCAGAGAACAGCAGTTTAACTTAAATAGCTGGTTTGAGTAAGATTATTTTAGTTGGGCAATTTGTGTTTGGGTAGGCAAAGACATCGAGCTAAAAAATAGCTCTGGTTCTGAAAGTTACCTCAAACACAAATTCCAAACTGGAAAAAAAAAAAAGAAATTGAAGATGTAATATTTAATAATATTTTATTACAACATTCAGTATTTTAGCACCTAAATATTTAGTAGTGAAACATAAGACAGGAGTATAATATTACAGTAAAGTAGAAAGATAATGTAATACATTACAGCATAACAGTGAAAAGTAGAAAACTCTTCAGTTTAATTATTTATATTTACAAAGCATCTCTCCAGTGCGCTAGAAAGATGTGTTTTTAATATCGCACCAATGGAAAATCTAAAAGAAAAAGAAAATGAAGAGAAAATGAAAGAGGAGAAACAAGAGAATAGGAGAGCAAAATAGAAGTGGCAAGACATGAGGGCCTAGAAACAGCAAACTGGTTGCTTTCAGTGAGACAAGGCATGAAGAGGAAAAAATCAGGCTGTCATTGGACTTCAGAAACAGGCAGGAAACTACCACTTAAAAATACATTTCCCTTTCTCAACTCAGCATTTGCCTGTGTTCTAAATATCTACTGTTTTACTACTGAAAGTCTCTCCTCTTTGCTTTGACATGCTTTTGAGCATCAACCTATTCAAAACACTGAAGTCACTTTTCCTCTTGTCGTACCACTATGGCTACAGTTTCCTCTCCTCTCTCCAAAGATTCCTACACCAGTCCATTTGTCCACATTATTACCATAGCTGAACTCCTGCTTAGTTCCTCCAAAACAGCACTGCATTTCAGTGTGTTCCCAGGAACAGTCTTTGTGTCCTTCATTTTCAGGCACTTCTGTCATTTCCCAAAGACTTTAAGTCCATTAACACAGGACAGCCATACTCACTTCCTTCAAATCTCAACTAAAAAGGCTCCATATTTTCAACAGAAACTGTACCACATTAGTAGCTGAATACAAACCTGTTTTTTGAGCAGGGAAAAAAAAACACAGGAAGTTCATGGCTTTTTTTAAAGTTACTGACAACTGAGTTCTTCCTCACTGTTGCTTGCACCTAATCTAATCACTATAATATGAATTGCTTGAGTCAAAGACTTTAAGTTATTCATTACTAGATGGGAAATGCTCCCCTCATTTGAGTAGAAATAAATAAGCAGCAGTAGTTGCAATCCATCAGCACCTGAATGCTATGCAGACACTGTATACTCTTCTTCGCTTTTTTCTACACCGAGTAAGATTTAAATTCGTAGCAGTTTCTAAAACCAGCTAGTGACTTCTAGTTTGAGAACTGCTATTTTAAAGATGAAGCATGCACATCACACACACATCACAGTTACTGACAATATTAACGTCTGTATAGCAGAGGTCTTGGATACAGCTGAGGTACATTTACAGTCAGCAGAGTGGTACTGCAAAGCACCGGGGCCAAACCAGAAGGGCTGGTATAATCGGGATAGTCTGTGGACAGAAGCGATGATTTGTGTGCGGGAAAAGATACTTTATTCCAAATTTATCAGCTGGTTATAAAGAAAAAGGTTATCTTTCCTTACAAACCTGTTCTATGGATTTGTTAGAGAAACCCAATCCTAGAGTAATAGTTCTGCATACACCGAACAGAGTCATGCCAAGTGCAGAACATAAAAATATTTTGTTACTGTTCACTTCTATTTTCAGCTCTCTACATAACTGTCTCCAACACATCACAAGCAAGAAATTCAAATGGAAAATATATCCCCCGCCGCCAATTCCTTTACCTGAATCATAAAGCCATTTTCTTCATCCAGTTCACAAATGCATCTAACAATTTCATTGAGAGCATCATCTTCATCCTGAGACTCTTCAAAGTTAGTTGAATCAAAGTCCTGATTGTATTCATCACCACTAAGTAACAAACTCTCTGTAGAGGAATCATCCAAGAACTCCACATCTGAAAGGTCTAGTAAAAATAAATACATGTGAAATTGTGTGTGCAGAGATGTGATACTTTACAGAAATATAGGGGGTTTTAGCAGTTAAAAAGTCTTAACCTGCGTGTAGCAAAAAATTGCTCTCAAACACACTGCTGGTGTATTAGATTTCTTAACAAATTCTGCAAAATACCTTTAACGTGGTCTCCTCAGAAGCAGAGTAGCAACACTTAACCAAAGCAAGTACAATGCAGAACAGCTTGAGGAGTGTAAGCATTTTGATTCAAATAGATGAAGTAAGTATAAATCAGTCACCATATTTATAGCTACAATCCCAAACACAAACCAAATTATTTCCTTTAAAATTCTCTTTCTTAAAGAATTAAACCTACAAACTGAAAGTTGCTGTTCAGCCAACCTACTTTCTCCACTAAGATCAACAGACAAGATAGCTCTTGGATACTGGTATGATGTATTCTTCTCCGAGAACATGCTGCGCAAAGTCAGAGAGCTCCCCGAGGACCGTGTTAATGGAGAGGAGCACCTGTCCAAGAATTCAACAGAACTATCTTCATAATCTGAATAATCTGAAAAGTTAAAAGAAAATAAGTCACTGTTACAAAAGGAAAGAAAAGTTTATGACAAATGCAAAGTAAAAAAAAATATTTAAGTATACTGCAACATTATGTTCAGAAGTAAGGAATAGCAACATTGAGGTATTAGGATGATGAAACTGTAAATATGAAATGACAAAAGCTCTTCATAATGTATTTTATAAAAAAATTTCCTGTAAGAAACATAAAGAAACATAATGAAGATTAATAGCTAAGACAAGCATTACCCATTTAACTCCCCCCTCCCCCCATCCCTAAATGTAGAGGAATAATTTTTCCTAGATCATTATACAGTTTTCTTTTTCCACAGTTCATCCTGTACCATCTGCTAGCCTTAGAGATGCTGCTGGTAGCTCTCTCTTTTTGCCTTAGGTCTGTTTGTAGCACTACCAACATCGCTACCTAGAAGTAACTGCAGACCGTCCTGTCAGATTAAGTGATATAAGCTTGTCTGCACACCTGCAAAGGAGCGCAGGGAGCCCAAAGAAAACCCTCCTGGGATGCTCCCGGGCCCATCAATGGCTGATGGCTCCTGGGATGGGCCCGGGAGCATCCCAGGAGGGTCTGCACAAGGCCAGCGGAGCATGATGAGTAGGCAAACAACAAACATGCCCTGCCCAGGCCCCTCCCAGGGCTGTCCCAGCAGCACCATCACCCCCATCATCCAGACGTGAAACCCATCATGATGTGCGCTCTCCCAGCGCAGCTCTCCGGATCACCTTTTGGACTAAGGCAGGGTTGCAGCGCAGGGGTGGGGCACACTATGGGATGTAGGGGAAAATGGGATTGCACAAGACTTATTATGGAACGTTTAGGGAAGGAACCAAAGGTGGGGAAAACAGGTGGAACTAAGTGATTTGGGGAGGAACAAATGTGGGGAAAATAGAGGAATAAGGGGATAAAAAGGGCCAGTCATGCATAAATAGTTTGCTGGTCGGTACACTCGTCTGGCCATGCCCTGCGTCTGATCAGCACAGTCTGTCCTATCTGTGCTGGCAGAGGTGGTGGAGCCTCCCTCCCTGGAGATATTCAAAAGTTGTCTGGACATCGTCCTGGGCAACCGGCTCTGTACAGAACAGTACAAATAACCGAAATTACCTACCTTCTGTGTTACATGGGTTTTATACGAACAGTCAATCATGCATATATTCAGAGCACAAAAAGAAGGTTTTTTTGTTTTTTTGTTTGTTTGTTTTAAAGCCTTGCACAAAACTTATCTGGAGCCCACAATGGGCCCGCTCCCTCTTCTTCCCCAAGATGCCTCAATTTGATTCCAAAGGAACGGAGCACGTCTCACACCCTTTCATTTCTGCCCGTGCTCTGAAAGTACAGTGAGCTAGTCCTGGAGAAAGAGAAGACCGCTTCTTTTGACAGATCATTTTTCAATAGGCTTTTTCAGGGTCAGACACTGAGTCGGAATCTGCCAAACCATTCTTCTTTTCTCCCCAGTTAAAAAAAAAAAAATCCAGGCAGAATACCTCTGGATTTCTAGAAACAGATTTTCACAAAATGAATTTGCAAAGAATAAAATGCTCAAGTTTTACTCATACTCCTTTCTGCATCTGGATTTGAGATTTCTATTTGTTGGCATTGGAAGGTATATAGTTTTCTCCTAATATTTACAAGCATTGGATATGGCCCCTAGAAGTTGGAACCTAATCGTGGTACCTCTGCCAAGCTTCTAAGTTTCAAGACAAGTTGGCAGGAAGACCAAAGAAATAAAAAGAAGGAAAAAAAAAAACACCACACCAGACCACAAGAAACCACCTTACAACCTTAAGATAAAACCAAAGAGCAATACTGAGCACAAGAGGTACTCTATTTGAATCAATTTGGATGAATAGGGTTTGCAGAACCCACTGCATGTCAGAGCTGTATGGAACCAGAGAACCAAGTGCACCCCAGACAGTTCGAAGCCTTAGATTTTCTGATCTCAAGCACAGCAAATTATCACATGCTCAAAGAACCACCAGTCTTGCCAACTCCTCCCAAACCTTCTAAATCATGCATTACTTCAGCTTGTTTTGATGCTTCATCTAAATTCCAGGATTCAACACCAAAGATGACAGATAACTTCCCTATTTACCTTTTTCTTCAGAAATACATGAAACAGAAGGTTCCAGGAAATATCATGTAAACATATCCCCATTACAAAATACACATTTGTAGTTTTGAACGTATTTCAAATCTGTAGCTTAAAGCTTAACTTGTTACCTATTAAAACAGTTCTGCTTAAAAGATCTTTTGACAGATAATTCAATCATCATTTTGCTTATTTTTATGCAAGTTCTTTTTCAAACACACTTACACCAACACTCAGTCTGTCATACACTCAAAGGAGAGAAGAGATATAAAACATTTTTCTTACTCTTATTAAACTGTATCGAGAGTGCTGCTGGGGATATTGCTGTACACAAGGTGATGGCACATTAGTTTTGAAAATCTTCCTAAAAATGGTACCCATGGAGAGTATTAACTCACTCTGCCATGTTTCAATAATCACAGATGAAGTAGCCAGGACTGCTTACGGTCCTGGGGTTTTTGTTCTTTTCTTTGGCTCTTGCATACCTAGCATTTACCAGTATCTTCTTGCAAATACTTAGATGCCTTCCCAGTGCAAGTAAAAAACTCCCAATAATTTTTAGGTAAAATAAGCAATTGAAGTTTATAGTTTAAAATTATATTACTCCAATATAAAGATGGTGCAGTATGTGAAACCTAGATTATTGCAGTTCACGTTCAAGCACTGCATTATTTGGAAGCATTTTCATATTATAGCACAAATTTTGGACAGACAAATGCATAATCACTCTACAGATCCACAAGGTGTCTTTAAAAGTCTGTGGTCAGAAGCTCCTTTTAGTGCATAGGGGTTTTCCACATGCGCTTGAGGAAAAATTTCTAGAAAATTCTTTGTTTGATAGGCTTTAAACTTTCACGTTCTCATTTTTTAAGAAATTTCAATCGAAGTTACTATGACTGATATCTAGTAAAGTACAGTCTCAAGGTACATGAAGGTAAAGTCAATCTGATAGGCATAGAAAAGACAGTCTATGTTCTCATTTTTAAATTTTTGAATATTTAAAGATGTTCTTAAAAAAAAAAAAAAAACCCAAAAAAAAAAGCCAGCAGCAAGATAAAAATAAGTAGTATTATTTAAAGTCCTGAAACACTTTTTGAAGTAAGCAGGCATAGTAGACAAAAAATAAAGTTCAGTCTTTGGCAAGAAGAAAAGACAGAATGAGTCTGCATTTGCCTGTGCTGTTATTTTTATTGCCATAATGCTGCAACTAAGTCTGCACTGGACGCAAAAAAAGGTAAACCAAGGAACATGTAACATGATTTTATGGGGGATTAAAAGAACTAAAAGATGTGGAAAAGGGGAAGAAATACAAAGAAACAGTAAAACTGTACTGGTCAGCAGGATAGTTATCTTTTTATTAAAAAAAAAAAAATCCCAAAATTGTCCAATTTTTCCACAGAAATCATGCCAAGGAGAGTTACAGAGGGGATGACACTAAAACTTTAAACCACACTCTTACAGGAGTACTTCCCAAACAAGGAGAAAAAAAAAAACCACAAAGTGGTTTGAAAGAGTTTTTTGTTTTGTTAAAAAAGCACAAGCTACCTAGAGCCTCATATCTAAAATCAAATTATTTTTGTCTCTCTAGGGAACGGAAATAACAGAGAAAAGAAAAGAATGAGTGATATGAACAAAGAATCGGAATAGGGAAGAGAGACAAGACAATGGAATCACCATTTGTTAAGACAACAGACAAGGTTGTTGCAACAGAGATGCCAATCTCAGCTGTTAAGGATCAACTGTTAAGGAGGGGCTGCATTTTATACAGTAAACCACTGAAATTTAGCAACAGACTAGATACTAGAATAATTTTAATGTCCAAGCAAAATAAGTAGTATGTGTATACAGTTTCAAATGAAGAATTTGAAGAGATGTGAAGAGCGAGCATATCTTTTGAAGGAAGAAAAAACATCTATGAAATATCTATGTCTATCATGTAGAGACAGGCTATAAATACAAAAATGAGGTCACAGACCTAAATGTCTTTCAACATTTAAGGCCAAAACCTATTCTTTGAAATTTCTGAAATTTGAGACTCATATTGTTTAGAAACAAGTTTTAATATCTAATGCCAGAAATACACTGAGTGGTTTTGCTTATTTAAAAAAAAAAATGTAAATTGAACATACCATGCTGTTTAGATTTCTTCTTTTTTTTTCTTCTTTTTCTGTTTTGATTTATGATCTTTCTCCTTTTTCTCTTTTTTCTCCTTTTCTTTTTCTTTCTTTTTACCTGAAATAAAAATTAAACATTTTAAAAAACAGCAGTGCCATTCCAAATTACTTGCTTCATTTG